>NC_136467.1:162639960-162823747 GCF_902686455.1 Sciurus vulgaris | reverse complement strand
CCCCTCACAACTCAACTGAAAGGACCTTCACACACATTTCTTGTAGCTCTCTAAAACACATCATAGAACCATCCTTCACACCTCATAATATCCACAAAATATAACTCAGAGTCCACATGCTACCAAATTCAGAGACTTCTCTACACACCGTCAGTTTAACCTCAAACACAACAAAGTGTGCCCTCCATACTCAAATCTAGAAGCAGTGTCCTACACACACATCGAGAAGTCCCTACATACTTCAGGTGGAGTAAAACATACTTACTTGCCAGAAGAAACAATGTTTGCTTTCAAGCCCTCTATAAATACATCAAAGAACCTATAACACTCCACCTCACAGAGGCTCATCAGTACAACCACCCTAGAGAACAATTTTGACTCTCCACCATGGCCTTCCTATACACCTTAAATACTGACTCTTAATCTGACCTAAACCCTAACCCTAGGCCTAGCATAAACCTTTGTCCTCACCTACAAGCCACAGAGTCCTCCCGACCCTGAAACTGACCATGTATGACCCTGACCTTAACCCTGAACCCTATGCCTAGCCTAACCCTAACCTCATAGTGCTGTCCCTTCTACACCGTTTCTTCTTCTTCTAATCATCTTGCCAAACTCTTACTACTCATCTCAAATGACCCTCCAAACACAACTCAATGAGTTCTTTCTACAATATCCAGTGCATGCACCCTGTGCAACTCTGTGAGCCATACCAACTCATTTTAGGGGGCCCTCTCACAAACAAAAAGGAGCCCTAGGCAAGAATCATATATCTCCTCTTACACAATTCATACACATCTCCTTACCCAGCTCAGCAGCTGCACACTACCAATCTTAGAGGCCCCTCTAGACATATATCATAGTATGCTCCATAAACATCAATGGAAACCATCCTTATATCAAGAATAGTACCTACTTGCGTAGACAACCTCAGAAAGGCATGCATATACACTTTACTGAGTAAAAATTATATTCCTTTACAAGACCTTTGTACTAATTACACTTCTATCCATTGCTCTTTAAACACCTAAGAGAGAATTTCCACTCACCTCAGAAAGCCCTCACTAGACATCTAAGTGAGCTCTTTTCACTCACCTCAATGGTCTTTCCTATACACTGCAAAAGCCCTACTTCTTCAGTTATGTGAGCCCTCCCTCTCATAGCAAGAAGTCCACTGACAAATCTTATAAATCCCCCCTACACCTTTCAGAAGGCACTCCCTACATACATCAGAGAGACCTCTCTACAAAAGATAAACTGTTTTAACACTCCAGAGAATATTTCCTACACACCAGAAACACATTCCCCTACGCATCTAAGTAATCCCACCCTACTCACATCAAGAGCCCTTCCTACATACCTCAAAGTGCCATCCATACACAGTGGAGGGATGCTTCCTCCACACTCTATTGAGCAATATCTAAACAACTCACAAGCCCTCCATAATACATCCCAGAAAACACTCCATATAAACACCAGCCAGATGTTAATTCAAACCTCAGAATGCCCATGCTACACACCTCAACTAGTGCTATATACCCAACAGAGATAGATCTCACTTCCATCCAAAAACGCTCTCTACTCATCTCTGGGTGCTGCATATACACACCTAAGAGAACCCACATCATTCTCCATTGAAAGTCCTCACATACACCTCAGAGATTTCTTACACTATCCTCAAAAACCCTTCCATCAAAACACAGTGTATTCTCCCTACACATATCAGAGGAGATTTCACTATTCACTGTCTCCACAACTGTGTTATTATCTATAAGCAGTCATTAGGCCCACTTACACTCCCATAGATTATTTGGCATATCTAATAGAAAACTCCCTACAGACCTGTGAGAGCCCTCATGCACAAATCAGAATGCCATCTTTATGATTTAGATGGGCCCTCACTATATACCTCAGCGAACCTACACTACAAATCTCAGAGAGTCTTCCCTACACATCTCAGCAAGTCTGACCTACACAGGACATAGTCCCCCCTCAAACTACATAAGATCCTCCCTTCTACATCAGTTTTTCCTCCCTACTTCTTTTACAAAGCTCTCACTACCCAACTAAAAAGGCCCTACAGAAACAACTCACTGAGTCCTCTGTATTAATCTCAGTACACATTCTTTATACAGCTGAGTGATCCCTCCCAACTCATCTCAGAAACACCCACAAACATCATAGAGACCTCTGACACATGTCAAAAATCTCTACTACAGACCTTGTAGAAGTTCCTCTAAACAAATCAGAAACTACAAGCTACCAACCACAGAGTTCTCTCTACACACCTCAAAGTAACCTTCATTCACATCAAAGAAAGCCCTTCCTACTTACCTCAACAGCAGTCTCTACACACCTCAGAGAGACTTTCCTACACACTTCAGCAAATACAAATTAGATTCCTTTAAAAGCCCTCTTTACTAACTACATTTCAATTCAAATATCTCTAAATCCCTCAGAAAGTCCATCTACACACCTCAGAAAGCCCTCAATTCATGCCTAAAGGAGCCCTTTCAATTCACAACAAAGGCCATCCCTATGCATTCAAATACTGACCCCAAATCAGAACCCAACCCTAACTCTAACCCTAACATTAAGTCCACCATACATACCACAGAGAGCCCTTGCTGACATTGACAGTGATCATGATCCTGACCTTGACACATTACTGGTCCTAATGCTAAACTTAACCTTATCCTCATAGTACCTTCTCTTCTACATCAGTGTTTTCCTCCCTGCTCATGTCACAGAGCTCCCGTGCCTTACCTTAAAGGTCCACCAAACACTACTCATTAAGCCCTTTCTGCAATTCACAGAACAACCTCCCTGTGCACTTCTGTGAGCCCTCCAAGCTCACCTAAGGAAACTCTCCCACACACCACTAGGATATCTCAAACACATTTCATGGAGCTCTCTTACACATGTCATAGTTCCCTCCCTCAGTCACATATTACCAACTTAGAACACCTCCCAAATAATCTCAGAGTACCCTCCTTAGACATCAAAGAAAGCTGGTTCTACTTACCTTAAATGCATTTCCTATGTACTTCAGAGGGACATCTTTACATACCTCAGATACCTCCTTTGCAAGTCAGTTCTACTAATTAAACTTCTTTGCAAGTGCACTATAAAAACCTCAGTCTATCTACTGATGACAGAAAGTCCTCAATATACATCTCATAGAGCCCTTTTGACTCACCACAGAGTCCTTCCTTATAAATTGCGAATATTAAACCTGCCCCTGAGCTCGACAGTAACCCTAATTTAAGCCTAAATTTTAGTTCCTCTTACATACCAGGAGGCACTCCCTGATACTGACACTGACAAGGAACCTGAACCTGACCATAAATCATGGTCCTAAGCCTAACATAATAGTGCCTTTCCTCATTTATCACTTTGTTCTCCCTACTCATCTCACAAATCTCTGTCAACTCATCTCAAATGGCCCTTGAAACACAATTTAGTTAGCCCTTTCTACACTTTACAGAGCACCTTCCTGATTCACGTTTGTGAACCCTCTCAACTTATCTCGGGGGGCACTCCCACATGTGTAAAGGAGCACTCTGATACACATAATAGTACCCTGCTTGCACAGCTCAGAGTACACACCCTACAAATCTCAGAGGGCTCTCTGTACACACATCTTAGTTTCATGCTGACACATCAAAAAATACATCTGAAGAACCTGAAGAACTGTCCCTACACATTTCAGAGAGACATCCTTACAGACCTCAGTGAGTACTCACTATGGTTTTTTGGAAGCCTTTCCTAATCACCTCAGAGAGTCTGTGTACTCACCTCAAGGAACCCTCATAATACACCACAGAGTGCCATTAAAATGATTCAGAGAGCCTTTTAAACACACAACAGAGGTCTTCCCATTACAATGCAAATACTGATTTGGATTCTAACACCAACAATGAACTGAACCTTAACCCTCTAACTCTAACACTATCCCCCTTATTCTAATACTAACTCTAAATATAACCCTAATCCAAGCCCTATACTCAAAAACTGACCTTAAACCTAAGAGTAACCCTCCCTTCTCAGCTCAGAATCATCTCCATACAAAAATCACAGAAGCCTCCCTACACATCTGAATGCCCTCCTGACACATTGAAAATGTCCTCACTATATGTCTCAAGAGAAGTCCCTATATACTTGAAATAGACATATCCCTATACAAATAAGTGAGTACATACAATACTCTTTTTCAAGCCCTTCTAAACACCTGAGTGAACCTTTCTATTAACCTCATAAAACCCTCACTACATTCTTCAGAAATCCCTTTTGAATGGCCTTCCATATACACCAAAATTACCCCTACTTTCTTAATTGAGCACTCACATTCATGTTAAGTAGCCCTCCTATGAAACCCATAAAGCCCTCCTACACCTGGCAGAGATCCCTCCCACAATACCTCATAGAGCCCTCCTTACACAATAAAAAGAATACACATTCACACCTCGGAAAAATTTACTATATGATTCAAAACTACCTCCCTATACATCTAAGAATTTCCTCCCTAGTTACATTAAGAACGCTTTCTACACATCATCTCTAAATCCCATCCATACACACCTTAGAGACGCACCCTCCACACTTCATTGAGCAAACCCTAAACAACTCAGAAAGCCCTCCTTATATACCACAGAGAGTAATCCCTAAAAATGCCAGAGACATGTTAATTCAAACCTCAGAATGCTCGTGCTACACACCTCAGCAAATCCTACCCACATATCTTAGATAGACCTCAATATTCACCAAATACTCTCCATACTCACCTCCAAGGGCCTTACATACACACCTGAGAGATTTTGGCTACTATCCTAAAAGAAAACTTCCACCACAGGGAGTTCTCCTTGCTTATATAAGATGTATCTGAGTATTTACTTCACAGGGCCCTCAATACACAACTGAGATAGCACTTCTGCATGGGCAAAAGCCATTTTTCACACCTCATAGACAACTTCTGCACACCTAATGGGGACTTCTTTACACACCTCAGAAAGCCTACACAACAAATCTCAGAGATCCCTTCCTTTCCTACACACGTCACAGTCAACTTTCTACGCATCTCAGAAAGCCCTCCACACTCATATCAATCACACTTGCTACACAACAGAGGGCCATCCATTCTCACCATAGAAGCCTATACTACGCACATCATTTATCAGTCCCTACAGGAGTCAGAGACTAGTTGCCAAATACTACACACCGCTTCTCTACACTACTTTTACAATTCAGAGGACTCTGTTACACATTCATAGAGCCCTCCTTTCAAACCTGAGTTTGTCCTCCTTATTCCTGTCAGAATTCTCCAGTTACTCACCTTGGAAATACATATCCACACCCCTTAAAGAGTATATAGCTCTCACCAAAGAGGACACTCCCTAAACATCCCATTCAACTATTCTCTCTACAAATCTCAGAGAGGTTTCCATACACACCTCAGAATACCATTTCCATCAAACCTCAAATCTCAAAAAAAATTGTACCTGTGCATCTCAGGTAGCCTGCACTAGTCACCAAAAAGCTCTCTCTATTCACTGCCAAAGACCAAAACTACAAAACTTGAGAGTCCTCTTGATACTCCATTGAGTGCCCTCCAAAAACACCTCAGAGATTCTCTATACTGTCTTCAAATGATCTTCCCATCAAACTTTAGTATGTTCTCCATACTCAAATCAAAGATATCACACTATTCACTTCAGAGGGCCTTCCCTACACCACTAAGACAGCAATTCTCCTCAGATGCAAAGACCTCTTACACCCCTTAAAAATTCTTCTGCAAACCTAACAGGTGCAACACACCCCTGAGAGACTTCTCTTCACATATTCGTGTGCCATCCCTATGCATTTCAAAGAGTCCTCAGCAAACATTTCAGGGTACATACACAACAAACCTCAGAGAGCCTTCCCTACTCATCTCAGTGAATTCTACCAACACACCAAAGAGCTATTCCACTACACACCTCATAATGCCTCCCTGTCTTTATGAATTTGTCCTCCATACTCATCTTATAGAGCTCTCTCTGCTCAACTCAAATTGTTCTTTAAGCACAACTCACTACGATATTTTCTACTTATTTCAGTAAACACTCTGTATAGACCTGGGTGAGGCCTCTCATGACCTCACAGTTGGACCACACACACCTGTCTAATCATCCTCTGACATGTCATAGAGTTCTCCTACACACTTCATAAGTGTACTCTACACATACATTATTATGCTTTCTTACAGAAGAACTTGTTTTACAAAAATGGAGGAAAATGGTCAAACTATGCTGTGTATAAGTTTTCTGAGTATCATGTTCAAAATGGTATATTTCCTTATTTTTTGCCACCTGCCTGATATCCATATGTAATGAAAGCTCCATCAGCTATTGCTGAAACTGATTCAAAAGCAGAGGAAATATGATGTCACTTTTAAATTGAAGTTGTTGTAGGTCTTAAAAGATTGATTTCTCTTTTCCTATACTCTGCAGTTCTGTTCTTTGAGTTAGTTCCTCATTAAGGGCTTAAAGAAAAGGATGAAAAAGAAAGAAAGAAAGAAAGAAAGAAAGAAAGAAAGAAAGAAAGAAAGAAAGAAAGAAAGAAAGAAAGAAAGAAAGAAAGAGGAAAAAAGAAAGAAAGAAATCTAATTGGCCAGGTGCACCAGACCTGAGAATGTCAGGGAATTCACCAATTTCCATGCATTTTTGTACTCTTTCCGAACATTCACAGTAAGGAAAAATTGAAAGGATCCCATAAGTACATATTGTCCTTGCAAAGAGTCTCTTGAGGATTTTATGTTCTCCCAGAATTTTTTTTTTCATTTCTGAGATGATTCTAATCTAATCCAGTTGTGAATAATAACTGTGTCATGTTTCAAAGCCTGTGTCTTCAGGGTAATTTTGTGAATTAAGCTTTGGTCCTGCAAGTGTTGTTCTTGTTTTGTGTTCCTTGAGTTTCTTGCCTAATGTTTTCTCCTACTGTCCTTACTCAGAGTTCAATCATTCAAATGTTAACTCATAAATACACTGGAAAGGAAGAGATTCCTTTTGAAAAAACCTAAGGATGTATAATATACAAGGGTGAAAATGAGAGTAAATCTTCCACCTTGGAGAATGAGTAGCCCACATAAGCCTTTGATTTTAGTCTTCCTCATTGCTGGTAGATCCTACACCTTATGTCTTCAACTGCACAGGTCCTACACATGTCTTATAAAAATTTGTGGCAAGTTTTATTTTAACTTCTCAGTGGTTATATATGATATTTTGTGCAATAGACACCTGACGCTATTTTGTTTCATAACTGGGAATCTAAAATTATAAGTTCTTTGTTTTATATCAGGTTTTTTTGCATATGTGTGCATACCTGTTTATTGTATGTTGTATCTACATATATGCTTTTGTCTATATATTATGTATATGTTACCAAATTTGGCATATATAAAAAATAAGCATTAATAAATTTACAATAAAATGGATCCAAATGCCTTTCAGTTCACATGACTAAAATTGGCAAAAAAGTAAAAGAATGTCTTTAAATTTACTTAACTATTCATTTCTCTAAGTGGTCAAGCAATCAATATAGTGTTGACTTCTCTAAAATGGTTAAAATGTAATATTTATTTCTTATAGGAAGTGTCTTCAGCAAAAAATAATGAGTTAAAATATTAGGTAGGTTGATCTAAAATCTTGGATGTCATGGATACCATAAGATAAAATTAGATAAATTTTATTTAACAGAAATAGAATAAACATTTATAAAAGTCTATGTTAAGGAGAAAAGTCAGTACCAACAAATCTACCATGATGATTCAATATCCATGAATCTACCCTATCAAGTTAATATAAACAAATCTATATTGGCGTATTGTTATTGACTAATCAATATCAACGCATCTACACTGATGTGTTGTTTTTGATGAATCCACAATGAAGGGTTGATGTCAATGTATCTATCCAGAATAGTTACATTGATGAATCTATACATTGGGTTTATGTGAATGAATCAAATCTAATGAGTCAATATTGATGAATCTACATCAAAAGCTAGATACTGATGAATATACCCAGAAGAGTAGATATCAACAAATGTAGCCTAATGGATTGATATTAATGAATCTACATTGATGAATCCATATCAATAAGTTGATATTGATGATTCTACCCCTACAAGTTGATATCTATAAATCTCCACCAATGAGTCAATATTGACAAATCAACATGTCAAGTCTTTATCATCAAATCTACATAGGTTGATATTGATGAAACTCACTTGATGAGTTGATATCGATGAATCCACACCAAAGTTTTGATATCAGTGAATCTACATCAAACCATTGATATTGATGGATCTCTTCTGATGGATTGATATTGATGAATCTACCCTGACAGTTTGATATAAATGAATCTACACTGATGAGAAGGGTAGATATTGATGAATATATTCAGAAGAGTAGATATCCAAAAACATATCCCAAAGGGTTCATATCAATGAATCTACATTGACAAGTCCATACTGACACATCCATATTGATGACTGTACCCCTATAAGTTGATATCTTCAAATCTCCACCAAAGAGTCAATATCAACAAGTCTACCCAGAAACATCAATGTCAACCAATGTACATGGACTAGTCAATATTGATGAATCTACATCATCAGTTGATTTCAACAAATCAATATTGCTGGATCTACCCAGTTTAATTGATATCAGAGAATATACCATGACTGGTTGATAATGATGAATCTACCCCAGTGGGTTGATATCAACAAAATTATACAGAATTGTGGATACCAAGAATCTATCATGGCAAGTCAATGTTGATGAATGTAACATGTTGAGTCAATATTGACAAATCTATATCGATGAATCAATATCAATCCATCAAAATCAACAAATCCTCCCACCGAGTTGATATCAACAAATAAACCCCATTTAGTCAATGTTGATGAATCTACCTCAATGTGTTGATATCAACAAATGTACACCAGTGAGTAGATATTAATCTAACCTGATGAGTCATAATCCATGAATCTTCACTGATGGTCCAATTTTGACAAATCTACACAGGTAAGTAGATATCGACAAACCTTCCCTATTAAGTCAGTATTGACATATCTATGTTGAAGAGTTGATATCAGAAAATCAATATTGAACAATATACCCCAATAAGGTGATATCAACAAACCTACACCAATGAATCAATATTGATGAATGTATGCCTATGGGTCTATATCAACAAATCTATGCTGAATGGTTCACATAGATGTTTCTTCACTAAAGTGTCAATTTTGATGAATCTAAACCTTTGAGTCAATATTGATAAATCCACACTGACAGGTAGATATAGATGAATCTTCAGCTTTAAGGTGACATTGATGAATTTACACCTTCAAGTCAATATCAATAAATATAGACCAATGGGTCAATATTAAAGAATCTACACTGATATGTTGATATTGTCAAACCTACCCAATTGAAACAATTTTGATGAATCTACCCCAAAGGGTAGCTATGGAAAAATCTACACCAATGATTCAATATTGATTCATCTACACCAAAATGTCAATATCAACAAATCTACCCTTAGGTCAGTAACAATGAATCCATCCAGAAGAGTTGATATTGATGAATATACCCTGATGGTTGAATATAAATGAAGGTACATCTATGAATCAAAACTGACAAATCAATATCTGCTGGATCACCACAGATAGTTCAGTATCAACAAATCTACACTGATGAGTCAATATAGATGAATCAACATACACAGGTCAATGTCAATGAATCCACCCCATCAAGTTGATATTGATGAATATAACCCAATGGATTGATATGAATGTATCTACACTGAAGAGTCAATATCAATTAATCTGCTCCAATTGGTTGATATCAAAGAATCTACACCAATGAGTCAATATCAATGCATCAACATCTATGATTGGCATCAGTGAATATATCCCATCAAGTTCATATTGACTGTTCTAACACAATGGGTTGGTGTGGAAGAATCTACACATACAAGTCAATAACAATGGATACATACCAAAGAGTCAATATTGCAAGTGTACTTCGGAGGGTCAATACAGATGACTCTACCTTGATGGGTTGATATTGATGATTGTACACCAGTGGGTCAATATTGATGATCTACACTGACAAGTTGATATCCACAAATCTACCCAACATGTTGGCATCAATGAATCTACATCATAACATTGATAATGCAAATTGATAATGAACAATCTACTACAACAAGTCAATATTTATGATTCTACATGCTTGCATCAATATTGACAAATCTACCCCATTGTGTTGACAAATCTAACCCAATGAGTCAATATTGACCAAACTACATTGATGGGTCGATGTTGACAAATGTACCTGGGCAGGCCCATATTGATGAATCTACTCCATAGGTTTAATTTCAGCAAATCAACGCAAATGGGTCTACACTAAATCTACACTAAAGAATCGATATCAACAAATCTACCTTGATGAGTTGATACGTATGCATCTACACTGATGAGTCAATAATGAATTGATAAATCAATGAATCAATATCAACACATCAATATCAATGAATCTACCCAAAAATTTGATATTGATGAATCTACACTGATGTGTTGATATGGACAATCTAACCCTACAGTTTTATATTGATAAATCTACCCCTATGTGTCCATATCAATAAATCTGTGCCATCAAGTCAATATTGGTGAATCAATCCACTGGGTCAAAATTGATGAGTCTATCCCAATAAATTGATTTTGACAAATCTAACTGATCAAACCAATTGAATCAATATTGATAAATCTAACCCATCAAGTTGGTATAAACAAATCTATCTCCATTGGTTGATATAGACAAATCTATCCAAATGAGTACATTTCTGGGCAGAGTAATGACAGGATTGGAGAGCAGTGATTGAGATTGGGGTCTCTGATGACCTCATAACTGTAGCATGACTGGTGCCTGGGAATTTTCCTGTGCAAGGGCACAGGATGTTTAACTGCTGTGGTAACACCCTGCATGAGGAGGCTCTGTGCAAGAGTTCTTTCATCTCTAACCTTGATCTCAGTCACAAATCTTCTGGGAATAGAGGAACTTTTATTCTAGATAATTACAATGTTTCACCAGTTCCATTACTCCTGCTACTACCCCAATGGGTTCATATGGATGAATGTATCCTGATGAATAAATATCAATAAATATTCCCCAGTGATATATATTACCAAATCCACACCAATGGGTTGATATTGATGAATACATCAAGAAAAGTTGATATTGAAAAATTTACATTTTCAGGTCAATATCAAGTAATCTAAATTGACAAATTAATATTGACATATGAACATCAACAAATCTAACATGACTGGTTTATATTGATGAATCTACTCCTAAGGTTTGATATCAATTAATCTAAACCAACAAGTAGATATTAATGAATATACACTGATGAATGATATTGATCAATCTGCCCATATGGGTTGATATTGATGAATCTACAATGATGAGCAGATATCAATGAATCAACACCAATGAGTAGATATCACCAAATCTACCCCATTGAGTCAATATCAACAAATGCACATTGACATGACATTGTCAGTGTGAATCTCCCCCTGTGGTTGATATCAACAAATCAACCCTGACAAGTCAATATTGACAAATCTACCCTGTTGAGTGGATATTGATAAATATACCCAATTGAATCTATATTGACTGATCTACACTGAAGAGTTGACATTGATGAATCCATGCCTTCAAGTCATTATCAACTAATCTATACTGATGGGTTGATATCAATGAATCTACCATTGATTTGACATCTATAAATCTACACTGGGTGATTGCTATTGATGAATTTACACTGATGAGTCAATATCAAGGAATCTATCTGAGGAATCAATATTAATGAGTCAATACCATCAATTTGATATCAACAAATCTATATCATAAAGTCAATATCAAAGAATCTACCCCAATTGGTCAATATTGACAAACCTACACTGATAGTTTGATATCACTGAATGTACATCAATGAATCAATGTTGATGCATCAATATTGATGAGTCATTGTGTATAAATCTACACCAGTCTATATTGACATATCAATATCAACATATCTACACTGATGAGTTGATACCAACAAATCTACCCAGTCCAGTCAATATCAATCAATCTGCCCTGATGGATCAGTGTTGATGAATCTATCTCAAACAGTCAATATTGACGAATCTACCCTGAAGAGTCAGTATAGATGAATCTATACTGATGAATGAATATTGACAAATCTAACCTTTGAGTCAAATTTGATGAGTCTACAGTGATGTATCAAAACGGATGAATCTACACCAATTAATGTACATAGATATTCAATATTGATGGCTCCACCCCATAAATTCTATATCAATAAACCTACATTATCAAATCAATAGACTCATCAATATAAAAGAATCTACACTGAAGTGTCACTATTGATGAATCTATGCCAATGAGCCAATTTTGATGAATCTACACAAATGGGTTGATATTGATGAATCTAATGAGAAGAGTTAATATTGTACAATCGATCTCTAGGTATTGATATGTACTAATCTACCCTGACAAATCTATTTTGATGTATCTCCACCAAAGGGTTCTCAACAAGTCTAATCCCATTGGTTGATATAGACAAATCTACCCCAATGAGTACATTTTGACCGATTGAACAAGTGAAGTTAATATTGATGAATCTAATCAGAGAGGTGATATGAATGAATCTAACCAATAGAGTTTCATTGCATGCAATACATTTTCCTCTTAGTATTGCTTTCACACTTTTCCAGAGATTTTGATATGTTGTAATGTCATTTTCATTTACACCTAATAATTTTTTAATATCCTCCCCTATATCTTCTGTTATCCATGCTACATTAAGTAGCATATTATTTGGTCTCCAGGTGTTGGAATATTTTCTGTTTTTTATTTTGTCATTGGTTTGTAATTTCATTCAATTTGGGTCTGATGGAACACAAGGTAGTATTTCTATTTCTCAGATTTACTAAAGACTGCTTTGTGGCATAATATATGTTCTATTTTACAGAAGGATCCATGTGCTGCTGAGAATAAAATGCATTTTCTCATTGATGGATGAAATATTCTATATATATGTGTTAGATTAAGTTATTGTTATTGAGTTACATACAGGGATACAATAACAGAGAAGTAAGACAATAATAGCTAGCATATTTATAGAATTTTGGGTAAGTCTGGCAAAGAGAGCTGTAACCAAGTTTTTTGGAGTACATTATAAACCCATCTGTGCTAGCATTTGTTGAGCAGATGTTGTTAATTTTTTTATATTCTCCAAGTCACTAGATGATTAGAAGACAGAGGGTCTCTTGGACCTCTTGTTCTTAACAGAGGTTCCTACTTTGAATCAGAATCCTCTTCAGCCAGGGTCAAATGCAATTTGGGAATCAGAATGAGAACTCCTTGATGCCAACTCATGAAGATTGTCAAGTCTCACACATCTGGCAGGAATCCAGACAGGACCTGTAAGAGTAAGAACAGCAGGATATCCCCTCACCCAATTAATCAAAGGTGCAGGGTCCCACCATATCAGGTCTGGTTGAACTCAGTATTTTACACAAATCTTTGGTAGTGGATCCTGAGGTGCAAGTGCCTGTCCAAGGCAGAGGACCAGAGATGTGTATTATCTTCAATATGTACATTAAGAGCACTTACTGAGAAGAAGGAAATATTGAGAGCATTATTAACGTGAGCAAGACTAGGTCCCCCTTTTATTCTCCCAAATGTGTCATCTTTATTCAATTTGCAAGTTACACACAGAAATGTTAACAAATGCACACAATTTTTCTCTTTTACATACATAGAATCACACTATTATAGTATTTTGTAACTTGATTCTCCCTTTGAACAATATATCAATTTTTTGTGTTAACTCTTCTTACATTATACAATTTTAATGATTCCACAGTAAACCACTATGTAGTGGTATTATAATACTATTTGGCCAGTCACTTATTGGTCTATTTGGGTTTCCAATTTATTATTATATAAATATGCTACACTAAATATTCTGGTAGCTGGCTCATGTGCAACTATATTTTTTTTGTTTTATTAACCGCTATTGAAAACAGTAAGATAACTCAATTAGATTACCAAGTACAAAATCAAAATAAAATATCATTAGTTTACATATATTCAAACGATACTTAGGGAGACTTAATGGAAGAAAAGCTTTCATATATAACAGTAATAAAATATATTAATCTGTCAATAAAAATGTAAGACCTATTAAAAATTAAAATTAAAATACCACTGAAGCCAAAAAAATAGACTTTCTATAAATAGAAGGGCCATATTATTTTGTAAATTAAATTGTAATTTTAACAAAACCTCAATGAAAATTTCACAGTTTTAAGCTATATCACCTGATGATAAATTTAGTGAAAAAATAAATATAGAAATGGTATCAGCACTAAAACACATTAGGGCATTTTTTTTAAAGTTTAAATAATTTAATAGTATCAAACTGGTCTATTAGCAAAACAGAATGTCCTGAAGTAAGTACACTCAGATACACATAGAAATTGACTATATAAGAGGACATCATCTCGAATCACTGTGAAAAAGAAGTATTCAATAAATGTTATAGGGATAAATAAAGTAATATCCCTGCCTCACTTTATTTACCATGATAAATTCCAGATATGCAAGATAATTTTTAAATAACACCACCATTAAATGATAAGAAAACTTAAATTTTTTCTATACATATCTGTAGTTAGCAAGAAGTGTCTATTGCATGAGTCAAAATCCCTGTCATAAATTATTTCACTATTACATTGTGTTACATAAAAAATCAATACTTATGGAAATAAGCATCATAAAAAACTTTTGAAAAAGACAACTAAGGGATAATTTTATAGTTCATATCACAAAGGGCTATTCTTTCTAACCTAACATGTTGATTGACAAAATCATATCCATTTTGAGACAGAAAAATTTGATAGATGAGTTTAGGTCATTAACACTCAGGGTTATTATTGAGATATGATTTGTATTCCCAGTCATTGTGACTTATTTTTCGTTTTTAACTTGAGTTGGTTTCTCCCTTGATTGACTTTTCCTTTAGGGTAGTTCTTCCCTTTGCTGACCTACATTGTTGTTTTTCATTTTCTCCTCATGGAATATCTTCCTGAGAATGTTCTGTATTGCAGGCTTTCTATTTGTAAATACTTTTAACTTTTGTTTATCATGGAAAGATTTTATTTTGTCTTCAAATCTGAAAGTTTGGGTGGGTATAAGATTCTTGTTTGGCAACCATGGTCCTTATGAGCTTGAAATCCATTGTCCACATTCCTTTTAGCTTTTAGGGTCTGGGCTGAGAAATCTACTGATATCCATGTTGATTTCCCCCTACATATAATGTGATGCTTTACTTTCAAAGTCTTTAAAATTCTATCTTTATTTTGAATGTTAGGCATTTTCATTATAATGTTCCTTGGTGTGGACCTGTTTTAATTTTGTAAGCCTCTTATAGTTGATTTTTCATTTCATTCTTCATGTTATGAAAAATTTCAGATATTATTTTATTTAATAGTATGTTCATTTCTTTGGTTTGTATCTCTGTGCCTTCCTCAATCCTAATAATTCTTAAATTTGGGCTTTTAAAGATATTCCATAGTCTTTGATGTTCCATTCAGTTTCTTACCATCTTTTCTGTTTGGTCAACATTATTTTCAAAATTAATTTTTGTCTGAGGTTCTGTCTTCTAAGTGGTCTAGTCTGTTGGTGATGCTTTCCATTGAAGTTTTTATTTGGTTTATTGTTTTCTTCATTTCAAGAATTTCTGTTGGGTTTGTTTTGAGAATCTCTATCTCTTTGTTGAAATGATCTTTTACTTCCTGCAGTTGCTCTTTCAACTGTTTTTGGAGTGATAGTTCATTGCCCACATTTGCTTTCTTATCTCATTCTTTGCTTCAGAAATCATTTTAATTAAGTATAGTCTGAACTCCTTCTCTGACATTTCTTTTACTCTTCTGTCATTGGATTCTATTAATATAGAGTCTTGGTTTGTTTGGAATACTTTCTTCCCTTGTTTTTTTCATGTTGGTCATGTATCTTCTTCTCTAGCAGTGCAGATCTGGGGTATAGCACTTTTACCCCTGTAGACTTATAGTGACTGTGTAGTTTTCCAAAAACCTGCTCTTTAAGGGGGAATCAATATTTGCAGCACCCAGTACAGATAATATATTATGCTATACCACATGCCCCCTATGAAGACATTAACAGTGTTATAATAAACAGAGGATGAGTTTGATTATTATCTACACTATGTCAAATAGATTTGCAATGAGATCTGTAATTTCTAATGGCAGATAAAGAGGATGGGGAAAGGTGTAGGATGTAACTGTTAATGGGATAAATTAGAGTAGATGGAAGTACTAGACCATAGGAAGAGTGAAAATGGAATTAAAACAAGTTGGATGTTAGCATGAGAAAAGGAAGAAGGAGACACTGAGGAAACAGGTAAACAAAAGGAAATAGAGTGAGAAAATTAAGAAATAAAAACTTAAAAATGTTTAAAAGGAGACAAAAAATCTACACTATAATAATCATATACTATTCATGCCTCTCAGTCTTCAGTAGCCTGATAAAAGAGAGGTACAATGAGATTCCAGTTTCTAGCAGTTGTCTCAGGGTAGTAATACCCCACCTAAAGATGGTGATTTTCACTTCCAGGATAATCCAAGATGGCTTCACTGGCTTCCAAATGTGTTGGTAAATGCAGAGCTACAATGCAGGGTGAAGGTGCCAAGTTTCAGTGGGACAGTTAGTTAGGTCCTGGAGGCGTGGTGTGTTCAGTCTGACTGGGGGTCCTGTAGGTTCTATTTCTTGTCCCAAAATTGTGGCAGTGACATGTAACCAAACCTGTGGGTACTGTGACATGGACTTCCAGGCAACAGTGGTCAGCAGGCAATCCACTGGTGGTCTGCAGGCAGACCGTAGGCTCACAATGGATGATTGGCAGGTGGAAATCAGAAGGTGGGTGATGGGTGGGTGAAAGGCAGGCAAGAGCCAGGCAAACATGCAATTGGTAGATGATAGGCAGCAGTCAGTGGGCAATCTACACTCAAAGGTAGGCAATATGCTGACAGATGGCAGGTGATAACAGTGGACAAATGGGGTAAACAGCAGGGGATCAATGAGCAGCAGAGACTGCCTCACAGAGAAACAGATTTTTCTCTTCTTGAATCCGGAGTTATGGAGCAATAAGGAATGCAACCTCCCTCTAGTCCACCATCTTGGATCTCTCACAAGTCAATACTGATGAATCTGCACCATCAAGTCAATTTCAACAAATCTAACCAGTCACGTTTATATTGACAAATCTACCCAAATGGGTTGATAATGACAAATCTACCCAAAAGAGTCAATTTTGACAAATTTATATCAAAGAATTAATATGGACAAATCAATATTAAACAATATTCCCTGACAAAGCAGTATTGATGAATCTATACTGATGAGTGGATATTGACAAATCTACCCAATGTGTGGATATTGACAGATGTACCCCAACCAGTCAATACTGATGAATCTGCCCCTATAGGTCAACATCATTTAAACTACAATTTTGAGTCAATATCAACGAATCTAAACTGATGGGTCAATATTGACGAATCTACACCTTTAAGTTAATATTGACGAGTCTACACCATTGAGTCGATATCTATGAATCTACCCCTGTGTGTCAATATTGAGTCAATATTAGTCAATATGAGTCAATATTGACATATCAAAATTGATATGCCTACAATGACAGATTCATATTGATGAATTTACCCAATCAAGTTGATACTGTCAAGTCTACCTGATAGGTTATTATGGATGAATCTACACTGATGATCCAATATCAAAAATGTACACAAGAGTAGAATTTGACAAATTTACCATGACTGGTCCATATTAATGAGTAAACACCTGTGGATCAATGTCAATGAATCTATCTCATCAAGTCAATATTGGTGAATCTACCCCAATGGGTCAATATCAACAAACCAACCCTGATGGGTCAATATCAGTGAATTGACACCAATTTCTTGATATTGGTGAATCTACCAACATGGCAATATTGATGAATCTATATGCCATGCAAAACTGATATGATGAATCTACTCTGTTGAGTTGATATCAACCAATCTATTATGAAGAATTTATATTGACAATCTGATATCAATCAAACTTGATGTGCCAATGCTGACAAATCTACACAGATGAACTGATATCAATGAATACCCAGACAGGTTGATATTAACCAATGTACCCAGATTAGTCAATATCAATGAATCTACACTTTCATATAGTTTTCAAAAAGTTGATATTGATGAATCTACTCCAGGGGGTCAATATAAATGAAACTACTTGGATGGGTCCATATCAATGAATCTAACTGCACCAGTTGATATCAATGAATCTATATTGATGATTAGATTCCAACAAATAAATACTGATAAATCTACATTGATTAGTTGATATTTATGAATCTACAGAGTTGAGTCAACATCAATGATTATACCCAGTTTAGTCAATAGCAGAGAATTCACAATGACTGCTTGATATTGACAAATCTACATGAACTTGTGAATATTGGAGAATCTACCATGGCCACTTATATTGGCAAATGTATACAATTGAGTTGGAATTGACAAACTTATATTGATAAATTGATATCAAAATATTAAAATTGATAAACCTTTATAAGTTGATATTAACTAATATACCCTGTCAAGTAGATATGGACAAATCTACCTCAACATATCGATATCAGCAAGGACTATAACCCAAGAAGTCATAATTGATGAATCTACACTGATGGATTGATGTCAATGTAAGTATGCAGG
Source organism: Sciurus vulgaris (assembly GCF_902686455.1). NCBI lineage: Eukaryota > Metazoa > Chordata > Mammalia > Rodentia > Sciuridae > Sciurus > Sciurus vulgaris. Next base: position 162,804,835 of record NC_136467.1, on the reverse strand, counting down.
TGAGAAGATATTGAAAAAGCTACCCCATCAATATTGACATATCTACATTGAAGAATTGATATTAACAAATCAACATCAGGCAATCTACCCTCATGGGTAGATAATGATGCTTCTATAGCTTCAATATTATATGAATAAATTTACATATTTGAGTCAATATTGACAAATGTACACCAATGGTTTGACACTGAAGAGATAACATTCAGGGAGCATGGAAATTGTGCTTTACCCACTGAGCACATACCGTGGGGCACAGAGCTAGAGCAGAAGTGGTTATTGCTGTTACTCTTTGATAAGATACAAGATCTCAGGTGAGCACATTCTTAGCAAGTTAATTCATAGAGAATCAATCAGGTCACTCACCCCTCAAATGTTACTGAGCACTGCAGTGTGCCTGGAGTGGTTCAGGGAAAAGACAGTGAACAGGACTTGGAAACAGAAGACCCCTTGGGAATGGACATATAGACCCAATCAACAGAACACACAAGGAAGGAAATGCAAGTGGAGAGGACACCTGAAGACCACCAGACAGGCTGATGTTGGAGGGCAACCCCAGGGCTGTGTCAACAGGATGCTCAGGAAGAAACCCTGGGGTGGTAGCATTGTAGCAGAGTCCTGTAAGAGGAGAAGCCATCTGTGGGACTGTTTTGCAGGGGAATCTCAATGGGTAAAGGCCCAGAGGTGGGACCCAGCTCTGTTGTGACCTCTGCAATATGAGGTCAGCAGCAGGCTGGAATTGGGGGATATGAAGGGTGACTGGGAGGCCCCTGGTCTTGGGAAGATTGGCAGGCAGATGTGTGACCCGGTCCCCAGGGGCTTTCACTCAACCATCCCCTTTCCACTGGTACTGTCCTTGGGGCTCAATCCAGACATTTTTATGGTAAATCAGGGAATTTACCATTGATGCTGAGAAGCCACTAATATGGGCCTGGACTAAATGACCTTCCAGGAGTCATAAGGCAGGAGGAGGAGGGGTGGCCTGGAGACAGTGCTAAACTGTGACCTTAGGTCCTGCAGTGGGGCCCTGGGAAACTCAAATCTCTCCCAGGCCAGAAGAAAAAGCCACAGTTGATAAGGGCACTGACTCCTGGCTGGGGCAGATGGTGAGGAGCAGGAGAGCCAAGGCACAGGGCCACAGTGATACTTACACTCCTCATAGACAAGGAATTTGATTCTCCTCCAGAGAGGACTGGGGTTTGAAAGGAAGGCTAATGTTGGGGAATCTGAGTGAAGATGGCATGTGATGTTCCCAGATTCTGAATTTGGGTTACTGACCCAATCTGAATTAGAGATGGAGCAAGAGATTTTTACCATAGGTGTGTGAGGCAGATTTGGGCCTCTGAGTCCCTGTGTTCCTCAGGGAAGATAAGTGCCTTTGTGTCTCTGGGTCTTTGTTTTCCATCTGGAAAATAGGCAGGATCGTGGTACCTAGCTCATGGCCTGTGACCATTCTTTCAATGAATTCATTCCAGAAATATTTACTGAGTGCCTACTGCTTGCCAGTCCCTGTCGCATGCATGGATAAGGAGAGCTAATCATCATTGAGAGCTAACCGTCCACCAGACTCCTTGATCAGAGCTTCTCTGTTTTACCCTTAGAGTCTCCAGCAACCCCTGAAGCCATGTGCTGTGCTCTGAGGCTCAAAGTGGGGAAGAACTTACCCAGGGCCTCACACTAATAAAGGAGCAGAGCTGGGATATGAATCTGGGCAGCCTGGCCTAGGGACCACCCCACCCACCTCACTCTGGCTTCTCCTGAGGTGCAGGGTTTGTAGCAGTCATGATCCCCATCTGTCTGCACCCCTCTGGCCCATGGCCCATACCAATATGTCCCAGGACCTATCATTGCCCCATCCTTGAAACTTCTTCAATGATAGCATATGTAGGGGTGTGGGTTGATGGCAGTGCTAGGGGCAGGAGCTTGTGTTCGCAGCATGGAGCCCACCTAACTGCCCTTGGGTTGATGGCAGTGCTAGGGGCAGGAGCTTGTGTTCACAGCATGGAGCCCACCTAACTGCCCTCCCACCACCATCTGTCAGGCCCTGCACCCCTGCCTCGACCCACCCTCCACCTGACCCTCTCCTCATGAAGGGCCAGGGCACACTTCATAGCATCTCTGGCTCATCAAAGAAGAGTGACAAGTCTCCCTGGGGAGCCCTGTTCTGTCCTGATGCCAGGGCTCCCCTGCAAAGAATTGGCCTGACCCCAGAATTGCTCCCCTGTCTCTGCCAGAGGTGGGGGATGCTCCCAGTACAGACTCCAGAACTAGAGGCCCCTGTGCACTTGGCCTAAACCCACTCTCCCTCCCAAGCACTGTCCTAGCCTTGGAAACCAAACTTTGGGCAGTAAGAGCAGCCTCCAGAGGCAGCAGGGGAACAGAACCTGAGAATACACATGTGTCTTGCATGTGGCCAAGATTTAAATGCCAAGCCCAGAGAAGCTGCTGAGTCCACAGGCCACCAGGGATTGCAAACCTCAGCCATGGCATGAGGAGAATTGAAGATCAAGACATCAAGCATTGGTGTAGGAAATCAGGAGTGTCACCCACTGCTGGGGGGATGTAAATGGTGCAGCCCCTTTGGAAGATGTCTGACAGCTCCCCAAAAGCTAAACATGGAATTATGGAATGCCCCAACAATTCCACTTCCTGAGATATCCCCAAGAAAAATGAAAACATGTGTCCACACAAAAACTTGTGCATACATGCCCAAGGCAGCTTAGATCGTAACAGCCAAACTGGCAGGCACCCCAAATGTCCATCTACAGATGACGGATAACAACAGAAAGTGGTACAGGGGTTGGGGATGTGGTTCAGGGCATAACACTTGCTTGGCTGGAGTGAAGACATTGGATTCATCCCCAGTGCGGGAAAAAAAGGAAAAGTGGTCTGTGTGTCCAGAGGTATGTGATTCAACCACATGTGAGTCCAGGCCACAAGTGAATGGGATATGAAAGCAGTGAAATGAAGGAAGCCAGGAATGAAAGATGACACTGACAGAAAAATAAGCAGAATAGGTAGGTCTGTGGGGGTGCCCAAGGCTGGGGCCAGAGATGGGCAGGGCTATGCACCCCACGACTGCTCCACCCACAGCCTAACAGAAGCCTGCTGTCCATGCTAGGCCTCAGAGTCTGTGCCAAGACCAGGCTCATAATAGATCCTCAGCTGACACCTGTGAGGAAATGCTGTCTCAGGCATCAGTGTAACTAGGAAGGAACTCAGGAACCCACGGGGGAGAGGCTTTACTGGGCGACCTGGGCAAACACCACCCACTTATGGGCACAGCTGGAGAGATTCTTGGCCAGATGTGTGGAAACATATGTTAATTGACTTAAATTTTAGCAAAAGCCTCTCTTTGTAAAAGTGCTGGAGGAAAGGAGCCTAATGTCCCCTAAAATTAGCACCCCTTTTCAGGTGTGGAATGTGAGAATCCTCCTGCCCTGTCCTGTTCAGTCATGTAAGGGAGAGGGAGACCCTGCACTGTATTTGGTCTCTCACCTCTTCTTCTATTCACCTATCTAGTCCACACCTGCGGACAGGTGGTCCCTGGCTGATGACCACCTGACTTAGATTTTTTCTCACATTTGTTGCAGTAATAGACCTTGTACAAGAGATTACAGGAGGTCTCCAACACTTTATTATAAAACAGGGCTTGCATTAGGTGACTTCATGCCCTGTAGCTAATGTGAAGTGTTCTGAGCCAGCTCCGGGTAGGCCGGGCCAAGCTGTGGTGTCTGGAAGCTGGTGTGTTCAATGAATTTCCACCTGTGGTATTTTCAACTTTGTGGTGGGTGTGTTGGAATGGGACTCCATGGTAAGGCCCAGAGCATCCATAGTCATCATTTGTGTGAAAGTGGTCTGCACACTGGGCACAGAGAGAGGAAAAGATGAGGAAAGACCCTGCTCTTCAGAACTGACAGTCTGGAGCAATGTCTTCTGATTGTAGCATTGATGAGAAAGCACAAGATATGACCAAGAGTGACCAGGTTGTGTGTTGAGGGGCAGCTATTTTAACTGGGCCCAGTCAGTTAAGGCTTTGCTGAGGACATGACTTTGGCCTGAGACTTGGGAGGAGTAACTTTCCAGGTAGAGGTCATGGTTGGCATAAAGGCATACACATAGTGGCCATCCAGAAGCAGCAGAAGACCAATTTGGCAGAGGTGGAACAAGCCCCAGACAGGCACAGTGAGAGGAGAGGCCACCAGGGCTGACCACTCTGTAGACCATGATGAGGATCCAGGTTTGGCTGGGAGCTGGACAAGCATGCTGGTCCATGGAACGGAGTGTGCACAATACACATTCTGTGTCACATCAAACCCTTCTGGGGTTTGCATTCACCAAGTTGAACTTGAGTTCTGTCCTGCACTTGTCTGGGCAGGGTATTTTCTTGGCTCATCACTGTTGGGGTCCCAGCCAAACCCACTTTGGTCAGAAACCTCTAGGAAGTCAGAGCTGCACTCACAGAAGCCCCCCTACAAAGTCCTGTACTACCTGAGGGAAGCAAAGGGGAGAGAGGGCTATCCCTTCTCCAAGGGCTATCACTGGCCTGGGATGGGGATCCTTGCCTGTGTAGATCAATTAAGGAGTAACAGGACTCAGTACTAGTAAGATGATTCTGCAAGACATCTCCAGAATATTCTGGAAAGATTGTGGAGCTAAAAGTAAAAGATCAGACTTTAAAGTTAGGGGAGATTTCTGACCAGAAGGTAGGAAAGTTAATCCAGCAGGGCTGATTGCAAGGGCAAAGGACATGATGTGTGAGGGACTGTGGCAGCAGAGAAAGTGCTGAGAAGCCTGAAACTGCAGGTAGGTACTGGTGGTACTGGGACAGGTGGCCATGTGGTGGTGTGTGGGGGAGGGGAGTTGGTTCTGATCATGAAAGACCTAAAGTGAAAGCTTTCTAGTAGTACTCTGACCCTCAGATCTTCTCCCCACCCTGAACCACCTCATCAATCCTTTGACTCCTATCTCACAAAGGGTAGGTCTTAGAAAATCCATGTAATAGAGACTTCAACCCAAGTACATTTTTATATTCTGTTTTGAAAACAAACTGTCCATGGCCAATAATGAAGCTCCATGAAATCATCAGGGACCACATATTTTCCCTACTTCTGCTACACTCTAGATGACTTCCACCCCATGGCCACTTCATTCTTCACTGAGCACCAAAGTGTCTACATTCCAGGAAGTCAGAAAGAGGAATACAATCAGAGCACAAAAGCATAGCTTCCCATGTATCTGCTCTCTACCTTCAAACATTACACAGATGTATTCTTATATGATGGCCTTAACTTCATCATATAACCTTGACCTAGTACCAAGGAGAGTGACAAATTCATCTTCCTCTTAGGAAATCAAGTGTCTATCTAACCTGGGGGTTCTCTTTCCAAGGAAGAAGAGGAGACCAGATATGTGCTGGGCAACAAGCAGTTCCTTCTAGACCCCAGATTTTGTCTCTTTCAATATATTTGAAGGAAACTGACACCAAGGCTCAGCATTGCCTGGAAGCCACCTCCTTTTTCTGACAAGTCACCATGACTTTCAACCCAATCCTGAGGCCCACATCTGAACAGGATAAAGAATCTGGACCTGCAACCTCCTTGAGGACTGTGCACTGAACGAGTTTCACCCCCTGTGACACACAGAAGAGCATAAGAGCATACGGGGACCTGAGGACACACACCAGTGCCCATGTCCAGCAATGAGGGAGCATCAGGCAATTTAAATTATCATACTTTTTAGAAGTGGGACCTTGACAGGAGGGCTCTTGATGTGGATTTCTGAATCCTATTAATGGGATATAATTATCCCTGGAATCCCTCAATATCCCCCTTTAGCTATCTTTTCCAGTTAGGCTGACATCAGAGTTATGATAAACATAGAAAAAAAATAGGGAGAGTTTTGTTAAGAAGGAAGTGACAGAATTCCTTCTCAAGTGGACTTAAGTTTTGATTGGGGACTTACTGGCTCAAGTAACAACAAAGGGAACAGATCAGTCACAGCAAGATCCAGGAGATTAAATGTTGTGTTCAGAAAACCCTCCAATTCTTGACTTCCCTCTATCTTGGCTTCATTGTTTGGCAGATTCTGCCCTTGTACTGACAAAGGAACCCAACACCTCTTAGTTAAATGCTGCCACACGGCAAGCACCTCCATCATAAATCCCTACAAAAAGCCTGGGATTCACACAGACTGGATCACCCTGTGATTACCTGGAATGGAAGAAACTTGTGGGCCATATCAATCTCATATGGAGGATCCTTTCATAGTCCACCAAATCTTCAGAATTGAAAGGAGCCTGCACAGCTGATGATAGAGCAAATCCTTCCTCCTGCTGTGCCCAATCAGCTTAGGCCTTCTCTCCTGTCCCTGGGAAGCTCTTTCCCAGAGGAAATAAGGGACCCCAGCCACCTGGTCCTCCTGACAAACCCACATCAGAACTCTGGACTCTCTGGTTCCCACCTGGGACACCTCTTATCACCCTCCCACCAGGGACTGGGAGCAGCAAGTCTTTCCTTAGAGGAGCCTGACCACTGAAGCCTGCAGCACAGAGCACTTCCAAGACTGGTGTCCTGTGCCTAGGCAGCAGGAGTGCTTACCTCAGCCTCCTGGGCACCCTCTGGATGCCATCTCTTTTAAGCTATTGAGAAATGCCACCCAGCAATGAAGACCAAATTTTCATGTCATGTCTTTCTCAGCTTCTCTTCTCTTCTGCTTTTCCAGTTTGTGTGTCCCTCTTCTGCTCATTTCTTTGGCTCTGAATAAATATTTCATTCTCACAATAAACATTTCTAAAGTACCTACACTAGACTCGGGTACTGCTGGATTCCCAGGATACAAAGGTGCAAACAACAAGTAGCTCCATCCAGTTGGGAAAACTGGCTTAAGATAGAGCTGGCTGATCTCACAGGAACAGAGGCTTCAAGGAGCCCCAGGAGGGTTCATGGCCAGGGTTCAGGGTCTAGATCCAGCACCCACCACTGTCAGGTGCCACCTTCCATGTAGTGACTCAGGGATCGACTCCCTTCTTTTGGCCCCGTCAATTCCTAGGGCTATAGAATCCTCCAGATGCTCTGATTTTGACTGGAAGAGGGAAGAAGAGGCACAGAGAGTGTGTTGCCTTGGAGGTGTCTCTGGGCCAGGCCTGTAAGATGCTGGCATTTCCTCCCACCACATCTTCTGGTTTGTCTATGGCCCACAGAAGGCCCCAGCTGCAAAACAGACTCTCAAACAGGTCCCTGGGGTCTGGCATCATTGTCTGGCAGATTCTGCCATAGAGAGCACCAAACCCTAGGTATACTGTGATTTTTTTTACATACACATACCTAGGATTAAGTTTGATGTATACATTGGGCACAATAAGAGATTAACAACAACAACAAACAATAAAATAGAACAATTATAATGGCAGAGAGTAATAAAATTATCAGCATCACTGCTCTTGCATCTTTGGTGACATTATTAAGAAAAATAAGGACTATTTAAACACAAGCACTACAAGACTGAGACAGTCAATCAGATAACTGACATGTCTACTAAGCAACTAACAGGCAGGTAGTCCATACTGCATGGATAAACTGGACAAGGGGTGAGTCACACCCCAGACAGGATGGGGTAAAACTGAAGGACATCACATCACACTGCACAGAACTGCATGCAATTTAAAATGATGAATTATTTCTGAAATTTTTCATTTATTTTTTTCTGACATTTTTGCATAAGTGAAACCATGGAAATTGTAGAGAAGGGTGAGATCAATTGTATCCCAAACCCTGCCTCCCACTCCTGTTTTGAAGAGCAGGATTTGTTTTGATACAATCATAATTAACACATATTCAGTAAACAACTTATTTCACAAATTGTACGAAGCTCCTTGCTATTAAACTCTGCAGATGGTTTCTGATACAAATATTTATGAGTCTTGTTTCAATGGCATATGGTCCAAGAGGTGAGAGCAACATGGTTGATGGATGTGACTCCTCTCCCATGTATGTCTCTGCCCCTCCCTGCTGCTTCTGGATTGTCAGTACCCCTCCCATTCCTGCCAAAATGCCAGTGGGATTAGCAGCTGGCCTGTGGGTGATCCCCTCCAGAGACACAGACATGGGTTCCATTGTGTCTCATGACTTGGATAGGTGAGAAGTTTTGGGAAAGTGGGAAACAGGGAGGTGCAAAGGAGAGGGGAGGAGTCCAGAGGGGAAGGGTGTGTGGAGAATAGGACTGTCTCAGTCTGTTTCTTTTTGCCTGTCTCCTTCAAATACACCAACATGTTTGAATGGATAAACAAGATGGACTCTCTATGTCCAGTGCATATTAATCATAAAAAGGAATGAAGTCATCCATTCCTTGGATAAACCTTAGAAATACACTAAGAAATTAAAGATACACACAGATCGTGTGGTCTTGCCCCAACTGGATGATGTGTCTAGCCTAAACACATTCATGAAAGCAGCACAGCTTGGTGTTGCCTGGCGCTGGAGGATGGAGGACTTGAGAGAGAGTATAGGAGGTGTGGGGCACACTCTATGGATGGAGATGCTCTGAGATTAGATGGTGGTCATGGATGCACACCTTTGTGAATTACCAAGACCTCTGAGCTCATGCACAGGATGTGTGTCTTGAGTGGGAGAGAATATTGCTTTGAACAGGTGTATTTAATGGTGTGGGAGTTAAACTGCAATAAAGCATGTCTCTGCACATGCACCATCACTGGAGTTTGTCACATGCTGAGCATCACTGTGTCTGGTGCAAGGGCACAGTGATGCCACACAGGGTTAGATAAGAAGATCCTAGCTCACCAGACTGGTTACAGGTTTTCAGGGTTGATGTGACTCTATTGGATTTCACCTTAGAGTAGTTGCAGAGTCTCCTCAGTCCTCAGATGCTTTCCAGGATGAAGAGACTCCTAACCTGGGAAGACTATCCCTAATGGGACATTCTGTACAAACATGGGCCCTGGTGGCTCTGGGCAGGGCTGACATTCTCAATTTTCTAAAGGAATATTCACAAATGTTAGTGGCCATGAACTCCCAGGACCACCCTGGAAGTTCCTCCTGATGTGATCACAAGGATGGAAATGTATTTGTCAAGAACCAGGCTGGAGGGGCTGTGTCCTCCCCAGTTCTGCATCTCCAACCCCTTCACTCATCTTGAGTATCATCATGTCTTCCTCTGCCCATCACCTGAGGCCATTTTATCTATGTGTTCTTCTAAAGGGAAGGATCAGCACTGGCAACCTTGGCCACCACAAGTTACCAGACCAGGTGAGTGTGGACCAGAAGCCCATGAGCTCCCTCCCCAGTCTGTGGATGCCCACTGTGCTGGGTGCCTTCAACATCTGGCAGAGAGGAAGCACTCTTGCTCTTGAAAGGTAAACTATTTTCCAGCATGACTGACCTGTTATGTTTGGATGTGTGGTGACCCCCAAATGCTCACGTTAGACAATCTAGCAGTGTTCAGAGGTGAAATGATTAGATCACAAGAACCAAAACCTGATTAGTGGGTTAATTCATTTGATGGGCTTGAAGACTACTCTACTGGGTGCTAACTGTAGCCAGGTGGACATGGCTGAGAAGGTGGGTCTCTGGGGCTTGCCCTTGGGGATTTTACTTGTCCTGAAAGCTCCTCCCTTTCTCTCTGCTTTCCAGTTACCTGAACTGAGCAACACTCCTCTGCCACACCCTACCACCATGCTGATCTGCCTCATCTCAGGCCCAGAACAGTGGAGTAAGGCCAACCATGCACTAAGACCTGTGAACCCAGGAGCCCAAATAAACTTTTCCTCCTGTAAATTGTAATTGTCAGGTTTATGTGTCACAGTGATGAATAGCAGATGAGCACAGGCCCCTGCAGACAGCCAACTCATTCATTTGGACACAACTAGGAAAGACTGATGCCTGTCCCTCCTTGAGAGGGACACACAGACACACAGAGCTTCACCAGCAATGTGAACCCAGCCCTGTTTCTGTCTTGTAAGCCCCCTGTGAATCACAGTCCTCATTGTCCATGGGATGGCTCCAGATCTGCCTCACAGACCCTCACAGCACACCTGTCTCATTCCAATACTTTGCAGCCTTCACTCATTAATGGTCATGATGGCCTAGGGATGTACACATTCTCACCCCTGCACCACACCTGAGGACATGGAGGTGAAGGGAAGTTACTTAAATCACCCATGGAGACACAGTTGGCAAGAGGGGCAGCCAGGATGGGAGCTCTAGATTTGCTTTCCTAAGACATTCTGAGAACTGGTCTGCTGAGTAGACTAGACACACTGTCCCCACTGCTACCTGGGGAGGCTCATTCTATGTCTTGACCTCCATGCATATAGGTTAACCTGTGGCCAAGTGCACGGACCTGAGTAAGCATAGACGCTCCTGACAAGTTCTGGGAAAAATGTGGAGAGACCGGAACCCTCCATGTCTGTGGAGGGCATGGGTGCTGGCCAGCCCCAAGGAGGTCAGTTCATCTAATGGAATTGAAGCTGTGGAGACTCCAGGGACCAGAAACACACCTTTGGTGTATCTTCAGCAGAATTGCCACAGGACACATATCCAAGGAAGCCCACCGCAGAACTGCGGCAGAGGGAAGACCTGGAGATGATACAAGAAGCCTCTTACAGGAGACAGATAAGTACCAGGGTATGCCTGCAATCCACTGTGACTATCAGGATGAAGACATATCTAGCAAAATCAGACACAAAAGAAAGTATGTGAAGTCTGAATCAGGTAAAACTCAGACCTGCAGTCAGCAAGTGGGATTGGGTGGCAAGGAAACAGAGAATCACAGGAAGTCACTGCCTGAGTCAGGAGTGATGACCTTGGAGGCTGTGGTTGTGCAAGGAGACAGAAGGTTTCTGGGAGCACCTGCATCCTGCAGTAGTACCTGAGTGTTCACTTCACCTGCCTGTTAATGATCACAAAGGCATATCATGCTCTTCCTTGATATATTATCTATCGCACAAATCAAATAAAATACAATAAATTATAGTCACACAAACACAGGCAGTGGTCTTCTAACCCACCTGGTGAATCCTTAATTTTTCACCAGCTATCCATGACACCCCCTCAGTGCCCAAGTGACTCTAGGCCACTTTGTCCACAACTGCAAGTTTGCTTCTGCTCTACTCATCAAAAACAGGGTGTACCTTCCACAGAAAGAAACTTTGGCCTGCACCTGGGGTCAGGGCGTTCAGGAGCACGTGACCCTTTCTTGCTGGTGTGGCCATCCCATGAGCCAGCTCTCCAACCTCAGCTCCAGAAAAGGACTCATTTTCTCCTCTGTGAACAGAGGACATGTTGAGGAAAATGAAAACACTCTGCCTCCCAGGGATGACTGTGTTCCTGCAGTTGCCCAGAGAAACCTTCTATTGAGGATGCCCCTTGGATTCCCAGCCTATCTCCACCTTCACTGATGAGGATGAGGCTATTTCCTTCCTGGTGACTATGGAGGAGAAATTCATACCTGTACATCTGGTGCACTTGGGGCTCACTTCCCAATGCTTAACTATTTGCTCTTCTTCTTTCTGTTCTGATATTGGGGCCACTTTTTGTCCTCCTGGCATGTGTGTGACTGGGGTGCTGGGTGGTTGTCATGTTGGACAAGTACTCTGTGCCTGAATCTGCACAAAGAACTACAAGTGGCCAGTTCTGCTTTGAGGAACATTGGGGGAATGTAGTGGCCACATTCTTTTTTTTTTCAATTTAATTTTATTGTAAACAAATGGGATACATGTTGTTTCTGTTTGTACATGAAGTAAAGGCATACCATTCATTTAATCATACATCTACAAAGGGTAATAGTGTTTGATTCATTCTGTAATTTTTTCCTTCCCTCCACCCCTCCCAACCCTCTTATCCTTCTATACTGTTCCTCCTTCCTCCATTCTTGGCCCCCTCTCACCCCCGATTATGTGTCATCATCCGCTTATAGGTGAGATCATTCGTCCATTAGTTTTTGAGATTGGTTTATCTCACTAAGCATGATATTCTCCAATTTCACCCATTTGCCTGCAAATGCAATAATTTCATTATTCTTTATAGCTGAGCAATATTGCTTCTTTATCCATTCATCAATTGAAGAATATCTAGGTTGGTTCCAAAATCTGGCTATTGTGAAATGAGCAGCTATGAACATTGATGTGGCTGTATCTCTATATCATCCTGATTTTAAGTCCTTTGGGTATAGGCCAAGGAGTGGGATATCTGGGTCAAATGGAGGGTCCATTCCAAGTTTTCTAAGGAATCTCCACACTGCTTTCCAGAGTGGCTGCACTAATTTGCAACCCCACCAGCAATGTATGAGTGTACCTTTTCCCCCACATCCTGTCCAACATCTATTGCTGCATGTATTCTTGATAATCGCCATTCTACTTGGGGTGAGATGAAATCTTAGGGTAGTTTTGATTTGCATTTCACTTATTACTAGAGATTTGAACATTTTTTTCATATATGTGTTGATTTATTGTAGATCTTCTTCTGTAATGTGTTCATTTCATTAGCCCATATATTGATTGGGTTATTTGTATTCTTTTTTTTTTATTATTTTATTGTAAACAACTGGGATACATGTTGTGTCTCTGTTTCTACATGGCATAAAGGCATACCATTTGTGTAATGATAAATTTACATAGAGTAATGTTGTTTGATTCATTGTTATTTTTCCCTTCCCCCACCCCTCCCACCCCTCTTTTCCTTCTATACAGAGCTTCCTTCCTCCATACTTGCCCCCCTCCCTAACCCTAACTCTAACCCTAACACTAACCTTTCCCTCCCCCCATTATGTGTCATCATCCACTTATTAGTGATATCATTCTTCCTTTGGCTTTTTGAGATTGGCTTATCTCACTTAGCATGATATTCTCCAATTTCATCTATTTGCCTGCAAATGCCATAATTTTATCATTCTTTATGGCTGAGTAATATTCCATTGTATATATATATACCACAGCTTCTTTATCCACTCATCAATTGAAGGGCATGTAGGTTTGTTCCACAGTCTGGCTATTGTGAATTGAGCAGCTATGAACATTGATGTGGCTGTATCTCTGTAGTATGCTGATTTTAAGTCCTTTGGGTATAGGCCAAGGAGTGGGATAGCTGGGTCAAATGGAGGGCCCATTCCAAGTTTTCTAAGGAATCTCCACACTGCTTTCCAGAGTGACTGCACTAATTTGCAGTCCCACCAGCAATGTATGAGTGTACCTTTCTCCCCACATCCTCGCCAACACCTGTTGTTGCTCGTATTCTTGATAATCGCCATTCTAATTGGGGTGAGATGGAATCTTAGGGTGGTTTTGATTTGCATTTCTCTTATTACTAGAGATGTTGAACATTTTTCCATATGTTTGTTGATTGCTTGTAGATCTTCTTCTGTGAAGTGTCTATTCATTTCCTTAGCCCATTTGTCGAATGGATTATTTGCATTCTTGGAGTAGAGTTTTTTGAGTTCTTTATAGATTCTGGAGATTAGTGCTCTATCTGAAGTATGATTGGCAAAGATATTCTCTGACTCTGTAGGTTCTCTCTTCACATTGCTGATAGTTTCCTTTACTGAGGGAAAGCTTTTTAGTTTGAATCTATCCCAGTTATTGATTCTGGCTTTTATTTCTTATGCTATGGGAGTCCTGTTAAGGAAGTCTGATCCTAAGCCAACATGTTGAAGATTTGGACCTAATTTTTCTTCTATAAGATGCAAGGTCTCTCATCTGATTTTGAGGTCCATGGTCCATTTTGAGTTAGTTTTGTGCAGGGTGAGAGATCGGGGTTTAGTTTCATTCTGCTGTGCATGGATTTCCAGTTCTCTCAGCACAATTTGTTGAAGAGGCTTTATTTTCTCCATTGCATATTTTTGACACCATTGTCTAATATGAGAAAATTGTATTTATTTGGGTTTGTGTCCATGTCCTCTACTCTGTACCATTGATCTACCTGTCTATTTTGGTACCAATACCATGCCTTTTTTGTTACTTTTGCTTTGTAGTATAGTTGAAGATCTGGTATTGCGATACCTGCTGTTTCATTCTTCCTGCTAAAGTTGCTTTAGCTATTCTGGGTTTCTTATTCTTCCAGATGAATTTCATGATTGCTTGCTCTATTTCTGTAAGGTACATCATTGGGATTTTAATTAGAATTGCATTGAATCTGTATATCACTTTTGGTAGTGTGATCATTTTGACAATATTAATTCTGCCTGTCCAAGATCATGGGAGAGCTTTCCATCCTCTAAGGTGTTCCTCACTTCTTTCTTCAATGTTTTCTAGTTTTTCTTGTAGAGATCCTTTACTTCTTTTGTTAGATTGATTCCCAAGTATTTTTTTTCCTGAGGTTATTGCAAATGGAGTTGTTTTCCTCATTTCCATTTCAGATGTTTTATTGCTTGCATATAAAAATGCTTTAGATTTATGTGTGTTGATTTTATAGCCTGCTATTATGCTGAATTCATTGACGGGGTGTAGAAGTTTTCTGCAGGAGTTTCTTGGATCCTCTAAATATAGAATCATGTCATTAGCATATAATAACAGCTTAAGTTCCTTTTTCCTATTCGTATCCCTTTAATTTCTTTGGTCTGCCTAATTGCTCTTGCTAGATTTTCGAGGACAATATTGAATAGAAGTGGTGAAAGAGGACATTCCTGTCTCTTTCCCATTTTTAAAGGGAATGGTTTCAGTTTTTCTCCATTAATAATGATGTTGGCAAGGGGCTTAGAATAAATAGCCTTTACAATATTCAGGTATGTTCTTACTATCCCTATTTTTTCTAGTGTTTGAGCATGAAGGTGTGTTGTATTTTGTCAAACACTTTTTCTGCATCAATTGAAATAACCATATGATTCTTATCCTTAAGTCTATTGACATGATGGATTACATTTATTGATTTTTGGATGTTAAGCCATCCTTACATTCCAGGGATGAACCCCACTTGATCGTGGTGCATGATTTTCTTAATATGTTTTTGGATACTGTTTGCCAATATTTTGTTAATGATCTTTGAATCTATATTCATCAAGGATATTGTTCTAAAATTTTCTTTCCTTGATGTGTTTTTGCCTAGTTTGGGTATGAGTGTGACATTAGCTTCATAGAATGAGTTTGGTAGGATATTCTCCTTTTCTATTTCCTCGAATACTTTGAGAAGTATTGGAATGAGTTCTTCTTTGAAGGTCTTGTAGAACTTGACTGAGAATCTGTCTCGTCCTGGGCTTTTATTGGATGATAGGTTTTTAATGGCTTCTTCTATTTCATTGCTTGATATTGATCTGTTTAATTTGTATATGTTCCCCTGGTTTAGTTTGGTACAAGCATATGTCTCTAGAAATTTGTCAATGTCTTTGGTGGTTTCTATTTTGCTGGAATACAAACCTTTGAAGTAACTTTTCATTATGTTATGTATCTCAGTAGTGTCTGTCATGATATTTTCTTTTTCATTATGAACTTTAGTAATTTGAGTTTTCTCTCTCTTTCTCTTAGTGTCGCTAAAGGTTTGTCTCTCTTGTTTACTTTTTCAGTGAACCATCTTTTTGTTTTGTTAATTTTTTCTTTTGTTTCAATTTCATTCATTTCAGCTCTGATTTTAATTATTTCCTGTCTTCTACTAAATTTGCTGTTATTCTCGTCTTCTTTTTTAGGGTTTTGAGATGTAATGTTAGGTAATTTAGTGGTTGACTTTTCATTCTTATCTGGAATGCACTCCATGCAATGAATTTTCCTCTTAGTACCATTTTCATAGTGTCCCAGGAATTTGATATGTCGTATCGTTGTCACTGACCTCTAAGAATTTTTTTTATCTCTTCCCTTAGTTTCTGTTATTCATATTTTACTCAATAACATATTATTAGTCTCCAGGCATTGGAGTAATTTCTGTTTTTCATTTTGTCATTGATTTCTACTCTCAGTCCATTATGATCTGACAGAACACAAGGCAGTATCTCTATTTTGTTTGCATTTCCTAAGGGTTGATTTGTGGCATAATATATGATCTATTTTCGAGAAGGTTCCATGAGCTGCTGGAATAAAATGAATCTGCTCATTGATGGATGGAATTTTGTATGTATGTCTATTAAGTCTAGATTATTGATTATGTTAATGAGTTCTATGGTTTGGTTGGTTGATTTTTGTTTGGAAGATCTATCTAGTGGTGACAGTGGTGTGCTAAAGTCACACAGAATTATTGTGTTGTGGTCTATTTGATTCCTGAATTTGACAAGAATTTGATGTACAGGGATGCACCATAATTTGGGGCATAAATAATTACTATCTTTATGTCTTCCTGATTTATGATTCCCTTAAGCAGTATGAAATGTCCTTCTTTATTTCTTCTGACTAACTTTGGCTTGGAGTCCACTTTATCTGATATAAGGATGGAAACACTCCTTTTTTACTGAGTCCATGTGTGTGGTAGTTTTTTTCCCATCTATTCACCTTTAGTCTGTTGATGTCTTTTTCTGTGAGATGAGTCTCTTGCAGGCAGCATATTGTTGGGTCTTTCTTTTTAATCCATTCTGCCAGTCTATGTCTTTTGATTGATGAGTTTAGGCCATTACTAATCAGGGTTATTATTGAGAAATGATTTGTATTCCCAGTCATTTGGGCTTATTTTTGGTTTTCAACTTGGCTTGGATTCTCCTTTGAGCGGTGTTTCTCTAAGGTAGTTCCTCCCTTTGCTGAACTACACTGTTGTTTTATTTTTATTTCCTCCTCATGGAATATTTTGTTGACAATATTCTTTAGGCATACTTTCTATGTGTAAATTCTTTTACCTTTCATTTATCATGGAAGGATTTTATTTCATCTTCAAATCTGAAGGTAAATTTTGTTGGGTATAGAATTCTTGGTTGGCAACCATGTTCTTTTAGAGCTTGAAAAATGTTCTTCCAGGCCCTTCTAGCT
The DNA here is from genome assembly GCF_902686455.1 of Sciurus vulgaris. Classification (NCBI taxonomy): domain Eukaryota; kingdom Metazoa; phylum Chordata; class Mammalia; order Rodentia; family Sciuridae; genus Sciurus; species Sciurus vulgaris. Next base: position 162,787,953 of record NC_136467.1, on the reverse strand, counting down.
TTTAGAGTCTGGGTTGAGAAGTCGGCTGCTATCCATATTGGTTTAGCCATATATGTAATCTGATGCTTTTTTCTTGCGGCCTTCAAAATCCTATCTTTATTTTGATTGTTGGAATTTTCAATGTAATGTGTCTTGGTGTGGATCTGTTGTAATTTTGTGCATTTGGTGTTCTGTAAGCCTCTTGTATTTGATTTTCCATTTCATTCTTCAGGTTTGGAAAATTTTCTGATATTATTTCACTGAAAAGGTTGTTCATTCTTTTGGTTTGTATCTCTGTGCCTTCCTCAATCCCAATAATTCTTAAATTTGGTCTTTTAATGATGTCCCATATTTCTTGAAGATTCTGTTCATGATTTCTTACCATCTTCTCTGTTTGGGCAAATTTATTTTCAAGACTATATATTTTGTCTTCATTGTCTGAGGTTCTGTTTTCCAAGTGGCCCAGTCTTTTGGTTTCAATTCTTTCCATTGAGTTTTTTATTTGGATTTTTGATGCATTCATTTCAAGTATTTCTTTTTTTGTTTGTTTGTTTTTGTTTTTTGAGACTCTCTATCTCTTTATTGAAATGATCTTTTGCTTCTTGCAGTTGCTCTTTCAACTGCTTATTGGTATTTTCATTCATCACCTGCATTTGCTCTCTTATCTCATCCTTTGCTTCACAAATCATCTTAATCATGTATAATCTGAAGTCCTTTTTCTACATTTCTTCTACCATACTGTTATTGGATTCTATTTATGTAGATCTAGATTTGTTTGAATTCTTTTATTCCCTTGCTTTTTCATGTTGTTCATGTATCTTCCCCTCTAGCAGTGCAGATATGGGGTATTGCAGATTCCCCCCTATAGGCTTATAGTGGCCCTATAGGTTTCTAAAACCTTTTCTTTAAGGGCAGATCAATATAACAGTGCCCAATTCAGAAACTATGCAATCCTAGACCAAATAGTCCCTATGAGGACAATAATAAAATTGTCATAATAAATAGAATGAGTTCAAATATTATCTTCAGTATAACAAACTGATTTGCAATAGGGTCTGCAGTTTCTAATGGAGTAGAAGGAGGATGCAGAGGGATGTAGGATGTAGTTGTTAATTGGATAAGAAAGGAATATACAGAAGTTCAATATAATAGAAAGTGTGAGAGTGTAATCAAAAGAAATTGGATGTTTGCATGCAAAAAGGGAGAAAGAAACTCTGAGGAAACAGATAAACAAAAGGAATGAAGAGCCAAAAAAATACAGAAATAAAAACGTAAAATCGTTCAATAAGAAGAAAGAAAATCTACACTATAGCAGTCATATAGTATTCAAACCTCCCAGTCTGCAGTAGCCTGATGTATGAGAGGTACCTGAAAATGAGCTTCAAGCATCCAGCAGGTGTCATAGGATGGGATTTGTCCCACCTAAAGACTGGAGCTATGGCTTCCTGAATTATCAATGATGGATACTCTGGCTTCCAAATGTGTTGCCAGGTGGGGAGGTTCAGCTAGGGGTTTGGTCATTGTCAGCTCGTGGTCCAGGTGGTGGGGTGTGGTTGGTCATGCAGGGGTCCTGGAGGTCAGGTGTGTTTGGTATGGTTGTGGGATCCTGGAGGTGCAGTGCAATCAGTAGGTCTGGGGTCCCATGATATGACACAGTCAATTGGTCTTGGGGTCATGGCAGCAGGGAGCAGTCAGTGGATGTGAGGGCCATAGAGGCAGGGAGTGATCAGTCAGGCTGAGGGATCCTGGAGACAGGGCTCAATCAGTCCGGCCAGGGGTCCTACAGGTCCTGACTGTTGTCTCGAAATGGTAGCAGCCATGTGTAATCAAACCTGCAGGTACTGTGATAGAGAACTTCCAGGCAACAGCAGGCAGCTGGTGCTCCACTGGCAGCCTGCAGTCATCCAGTCTGCTGGCAGCTGCTGGATGATTGGGAGGTGAACCTCGGGTGGTGGGTGATGGGTAGGTGAAAGGCAGGCGATTGACAGGCAAGAGGCAGGAAAATGCAGATGATAGGTGCCTGACAGTGAGCAATCAGCATTCAAAAAGGCCTCAATATGCCGGCAGACTGAAGGGGATCACAGTAGACAAATGGGGTAAAGAGCAGGGGATTGATAAGCAGCAAAAACCGCCTCACCAATAAACAGATATCCTCTGCTTGAAACCGGAGTTATGGAGCAACAAGGAATGCAGCCTCCCTCTAGTCTGCCATCTTGGATCTCCCCAGTGGCCACATTCTTTTGGGTTTGGTTTTATATTCTCCTCCTGGGACATGATTAAAGCCTGAGGCAAACAGAAAAACAATCCATCTCTTCACAGTGTGAAAATGCATGCACAGCCCTGCATCACTGAGCACCCAGACTTGCTGATTCCACTCTTCCCTCCACAATAGGTGCCATTACTTTTGTGGCCATTTTATACAAGAGGCTACTGAGGCACAGCTTCCCTGAAGCTACACAGCTACGTTCTGGCAGAGGTGGGAGTTCATCCTGACACTTTGTTAATTCTTCTTCCTCTTCATTGTTGCTTTCTTCTGCACCTTCCCTTTCCAGAGCAGTATGCCAGAGGGGGGTTTGATGCTCTGTAAGGTGCACCTGGAGGAGGAGTTCCTCCCTAGAAGGGCATTGCTCTCATCTGGGACCTGTCCCAGTGGAGACCCAGACTTTCCTGAAAGATCTCGCCACCAGGATACCCAGGATTTGAGCTTCACAGCAAGAGAGTTCAGTTTGGTCCCTATGCAGGAGTCCAGCTGCAATGTTCACACAGGTGGAGCTAGAGGGGCAGAAACTCTAAGACAGGACTAGTCCCTCCACATTCACCAAATTTTAACTGTGCTCTGGTAGGAGTTTGACTCTGTCTTTCCATCACTCAAACTTTCCTGCCCACTCTCAGTATGGGACTGATTTGACAGGCTGATCCAGTTCAAGGAAAGGGCTCCTTTTCCTCAGGCAGGGGTGGCTAGGCTGCCTGTCTGGAGCCAGACCTGCTGGGTCAAGCCCCAGCACTGTCTCATAGGAGCTGTGTAGCTGTAGAAAGCACCAGACCACTCTGTTCAGTGTCACCCTCTGTACAAGTCCCTGCTTGTTGGGACTAATGACACATTAACTAACTCAGGCTGACTCTTTGCTCCCTGGCAAGTGTGCAAGATCAAGTCCTCAAAGGTAGTTTCAAAAGTTAATGATGATAAATCGGACCACCGTCAGGGATTGGTTAACAACAGTTCTGCAAACGTGATCAGCTCATGCTTGCCATATAGTCCTATTGACTCTCGCCTGCGTGAACCCCACCCCTTGCTGACCTTTAAACTGATTGGTTCCCACCTAGCCTCCACCCTACATAAAAGCTGTGTGACTTCCTCAATAAAGGAGTTCCTGCTGTGACTGGTCTACCTGACACGTCTGATTGTCCTATGCCTTGAGAGCTGGGTGTGGGTGGTCAGTTGACCCTACCTTTCCCGGTCTGCCTTGTTGGGGATTGCTCTCTTCCCTTGTTGCTTGTCAAGAAGAGCAAGGGGGCTTAAGACCCCGACACCTGCTCAGCTTGACGACTGTCATGGTTACCCTCTCCTCCCTCAGGAGTCATCAAGCACCTCACTTGGCAAGAACTGAGCCCAGGAAAACCTGTAGGACCCAGGAGCAGTGCCAGCAGATGTAGCGGTGGTGACAGAGTTGCTGCCCTCTCCCATGGTGTTTCAATGAGGACCTTGTTCTGTGCTGGGAGCAGAAACTCCTCTGCAGAGCCACCTGCATTGCCCTGTAGGCCTCAGGCCCCTGGAACCCACACTTTCTGCCCTTCTTCAAGAATCGGCCTGCAGGACCCCTAATCTCTTCCTGTAACCCATACAAGCCACTGTTCCAACCCCTCCTGTCACCCCCTACCTGTGTCCATAATCACTCAGTGGCTACAAACATGCAGTCTTAAAGCCAGAATGAAAGGGGGCTGAAAATCTGGAGCCCCCTGGCCTGGTTTGTGCCCTGTGGGGACAGGAGCTTCCCTCATCATTCTTCTCCTGCTGAGGAGTCCTCAGAGTTGTGAAATGGAGGAAAGATGCATGTCCAAGCAGTGTGTCAATCATGCCACAGTGTAGAGAACCCAAGTCACTGGGACGAGCTGTGTGACAGCCTCGGTTCTAGGCTCTGGGGAAACTGAGCATTGTCCCCATCCTCATGGAATCCCAATGACACCAAGGGAGAGGAGATGGCAGGCATAAGGGCCTGAAGCAGGAGAAACAGCAAGGGGGCCAGCATGTCCCATGGTCCACCAAGCAGGATGGAATGGGGCAATTGCTAGTCCTCCTGGGCCACCATCTGGTGCATCACACACAGATGCACCACACAGACACACACACAGACATACACACAGATGCATGCTCAGATGCATGCACACACACACGCACACACACAGGCACATGCACAGAGTCAGCTGACTGTGGACTCAACCTCGGAAACCATGAGCCAAAATGAACTTTTTCTCCTCGAAGTTGTTCTAGTCAGATCTTTTGGCCACAGCAATGAAAAACTGAGTAGAACAGGCAGGTTTCAGGTGGTGGCCCAACAATATTTATTTTAGTAACTGTCAACAAGTAAAGAACTACCAATATGGTCATCATTATTATTCCAACAGATCAGGTTAACTAGAGAGGAGGTATGAGACTGGGAATGTGGGTGTGTGCCTAGGCACCACACTGTGGGTGGAGGTAGGTTGCCCAGGTGTAGGAAACACTGAACTCGGTGACCATGAAGGAGACTTTCACACTGTGGCTTTAAGTCACAAAGGGCCTGGTCATCAGGCTGTGGGTAAGTTAACCTAGAGGGGCCCCATGGTGTCCTCTGTACCCCTCAACGGTCCTGCTATTGAAAGAGGAAGGGATCTTGCAAGGTCACCTCAGATGGCAGGCTGTTTCCCACCCTCTGGAAGCCAAGAAGCATCCTGAGAGGTGAGGAACAATCCTGAAGGCCTTAGACTCGGCATAAGGTAGACTCTGAGCCTTTGCTCTGGCTGTTTCCTCATGGACCACTCTTCCCTGTGCTCTAGCTTCGTCCCCTGTTTCCTAGCTCCCCACCCACAAGTCACTGGTCTCTTCATGCCCCCTGTGACACATGCCACACCATTCTCCAGCTCACAATGCAGGTTTATCAACTGGACTGGAAGCATTCTATATATTCTATAATGTATTGGGGTTCCAGCCAGCTATCTGAGACAAGAGGTGGCGTCTGGAATGTTCCTTGCCCTGCTAACTCCTAGCAAGACTCTGGTCTTCACTGAATGAAGAGACAACCCAACACAGCCTGGTCTTCTGTCTCCTTTTACCATACCTGCTCTTGGTTTTATCATCTGAGCACCCAGGGATGTCTTCCTTCTTCAGGGTGATGTGGGGCCCTCATAGTAGGACAGCCTATTTTGAAAACAGCACATGGAGCTGAGCCTCAATCAACCAGAACCTGTGCCTACAGGTTCTCTAGTTAACCTGTTAGTTAATCTGTTCTCTAGTTAACCTGTGCCTAGAGAGTTCATCAAGGGACCCAAGTGGGTGTCCTGGTTGGCCAAGCTCCATGTGATCAGGAGGGAAACTCCTGTCCCTCGGGATGCCTGGCAGTTATGCTTTTAAGGTTTGCACTCAACAAAAGGCTTGACAAAGACAAAAGCTTCCCAACCAGTCGCCCAGGGAGGTTGTTGTACTGGCAGGTCTCCATGGAGACCATAGGTGCATATTCGTTCCCTCCCACTTTCTGGGTAGGGCATCTGTTGTGCATCCATGACACAGGACCTGGAGCTTTGTGTGGGTCAGCACCTACCCCAGAACCCTGGGGGATTTCTTCTGCCCATGGGAGGTCATGCACACTGAGGTACCACAGGTGCTCCATGTTCATGGGTTCACTCCATCTCCACAGGCATCCATGGGGCATCTGTGCTGGACCAGGGGGTCTGCAAGGAACTGAGTTGAGTGATGACAAGGCCTGACCTCATGGGGCTAGTACACCTGGGAGGGGAGAGATGCAAATGACACAGAGTACATTGGGTAGGGAGGCAGCAGTGTTTTTGTGCCAGAAGGTAGAGAATGTCCAGGGAATGTAACATATGGAATTGGATCTGTGGGGAGGCCTGGGCAGGTCTCAGTGAGGAGATAGTGGACAAAGACCTGAGTGGGGAGGGAGGGCTGGCTGCACATGCCACCTGTTAATCTGGGGAAAGTGGACCACTGCTCACCCTGCAATGCCCAGCCCTGAGGAGCATAATAAGCCCCCACCCTGTGGAAATAGCTGTGAACTGTGACTCCCTTTGACTGACAGAGTGAAGGAGGGGAAGTGACCTTACTCAGGTGGGACTAAGTGCACTTGTCCCCAGAGCTGCTCCTGGTCAGCCCAGCAGGATTCTGCCCTCAGGGACATTTGACAAGGTCTGGAGACATCATTGGTCACCAGGACTCGGGGGGAGGGTACCACTGCATCTAGTGGCTTGAACTGATTTGCTAGCACTGGAAATGCACTCCAGATGGGGGGTGTCAGCCACATGCAGGTGTTATTTCCCAGTCTGCAGGTGGGGAGTCTGGGGTCAAGGTTGCTCCCTCTTAGGACTGCAAGGAAGATTTGTGCTGTGCCCCTTTCTGTCCCTGGTGACTGGCCACCAGACTTTGATGCTCCTTTGCCTGGCATCTGCCTGACATTTTCCTTGGGTTCTCATCTGTGTCCAAATGTCCCCCTTGCAAAGGGCCATGAGTCATTTGGATGAAGTGCCACTTACTGCAGTATGACCTTATCTTAATAAATCCCATCATTGACCACCATCTTCTCAAATGCAGTCATCTTTAGAGGAATTGTGACTTCATTGTGTGAATATTGGGGGGCAGAGATGATGCTAAACAACCTGCACTGCTCAGAACAGCTATGCAGAGACTCAAGCTGTCTTTTGGGAGCCCTGTGAGGGAGTCTGGGGTTCTGCAGGGCAGGTGACCAAAGGCAGAGTGGCAGCCCACCTGTGGTGTCTGCAGCCCAAGGTAAAAGAACACCTTTGTTCTTTTGAGTCTGGAAAGAATTCATTTGGTTTTCATGCCATATAATCCAGACCATTAGGACAGGATCAGGCTGCCCAGAGCCACTTGATTGGATTTGGAACCATGCCAATTCTCAGTAGGATGCAGTGGTAAGATCATTTGGTGACATCTGCCATGGAGCAGCAGAGGAGAGTGTTCCACTTGTCCTCATGCTCCCTGTTTTGACCTACCTCCCCAACACAGAAAGATGGTTGTCCAAAGTCACATACTCCCAAGATGGCACTTAGCAAGAACCAGGGTGCATAGAAATGTTCCCTGCCTCCTGACTGGGACAGAGCCACCAGCAGGATCAGATGCCAGACTCTCTGATGTCATATCCCCAGAGATTGTCCTGCTCCCAGAATGGACCATGCCACACACTTTATAGACAATTTCATGGAGAGCAGAGGCTCAACTTCTCATCTGAGATGCTTTGTTCCAGGCTTAAAGTCTTACTATTTCCCCAGAGTTATTTTGGTCTGAAAGTTCCAGTGGAGACACTCTAAAGGACTTTTGGATAGCAAGGACACTATGGCAGGTGGGGGACAAAAGTATTGTTGCTCTGGAATCTCTTTGGGCAGGTGAAGCTAGCTTTGCCTAATGGGAATTTGGTGATCAGTTGCAAGGTCTGGAGGGACCATGAGGGAGGACTTGAGCTCTGTGCATTTGGAGCAGGGCATGAAGGAGGGAGAGTACCCTGAGAAACCTAGTCTGGTGTTTCTGATTGAGTAGAGGGACACTGTCCCTGTGCTGTCACCTTTAGAGAATGCTCTGGGATTGACCATAACTCAGAGGGATGTTTCTCAGGACTCTGGTTGCAAGTGTCAGAAACCCAAATCCAACAGATGGGAGTGCAAGTGTAGACTCTCTTAGGACGTGAAAGTTTAGGTCTTTATGACCTTGGGATTTCTGGCAACTTCATTTCCCACCTGCCCTCAGAGCAACTCTTCTAGCAAGGGAAGCCTCACTCCCAGTGTGCCAGCAACCATTGGCTCTGATTGGAACAACAGAGGCCACACCCTGACCAGTTATAGCAGAAGAGCCAGGCCTAGGTCACATGCTCATCTGTGGACCCCCTTTAAAGCACATGGATTGAGCATGGAAGGAGCATGGAGGAGGGGCAGTCTGCTGTCACCAGAGATGGAAGAACATACACAGGACAGTCAGCTGGACTGTTAGGAGGAACCAGGGCCTGTGGCACAGACCTGGACCTGGGGGAAGAAATGCCTCCCCTAGGAGAAGTGCTGCTGGGGACTGAGGTCTGGACTTGCCACACAGGCTGATCTCCTCAAGACACCATGTGACTCCTTAGGAAGGATGCAGGGGCATGCAGCTGGATGTGTATGGTTTAAAACCAGCATCTTCTGGGCCTGTGGAAGGATTAATGTTCCTCCAAGAGCTGACTTCCCATGATAAATGCTATTGCCTTATTTCTTGGGGGAACATGCAGTCTGGAGTTGGAGTTGATTGTGCAGAGAATAAAATAATTTGCTTTTTATCAGCATCCTCCACAAAACTTGTTTGCAGCCATCATAGACTTGGGAGGAAAAAAAATTTGTCCCTCCTCCCCGGGCCCCTGTGGGGCCCTAAATCACCTCCTGTCTCAGCACCACTAAGCCCAGATGAGCTTCCCTCTGCAATCATAAACACAGAGTTATAACTGCTGCGAGCTCCTGCTGATGGCTCCTCTACAGCAGATGAGAGTTCTCCATGGTGGGGCCACCACTGTCCCCTAAGTTTTCTGGGCCACCAAAGTCCTCTAAGTCTCCTGGGGCCACCACCATCCCCTAAGTGTCCTGGGATCAGGCCTAGGGCTCCTGACTCCCCCAGCTAGGACTCACAGACTTGCCCACTACCTGGAGCTGGGGCTAATACACAGACTCCTAATGTTTTCCATTTGGTTTCTAAAAAATAAATGTCACCAATTCTGACCTAGGGAGTTTAATATGAGAAGTCTGGATTTTACCCTCTTCTTGAAAACCAGCAAAGTGCAAGAACCCTGACTGTGACTGGTCCCCAGGGAGCATGGCTTCCCCACCTCTCTGTGTCACCTGTCCTCTGCCTCTTCCTGGGGACATCTTCACTCAGTGTCAACTGCCTGGTCCAATCTACTGCATCCAAGAACGGGGTCCTCAGGATGGCAGGGTGGCCAGAGTTCAGGCTCTGCAAATGGATGGGTGCCTTCCAGTTTTAACTGCAGGCTGACTTGAGGCAGGTGAGGTGCTTCTGTGGGACTTGGTTTCCTCATCAGTAAAATGGGCATGTGTGTGGCACTTGTTGGGACTGTGAAGGAGTTCACATGCAGGCAGGATGGGGGGACCCATCCTGCTGGCAGGAGGTTCTGCCATCATGCACTGCTCCACCAGCCAGCTTCCGTGTTCCTCCAGCCTTCCCATCATGTTCCTCACCCTCCTGGCTTGTGTGTGTGTTGAACAGTCTCCAGGAAGGACCACCCAGGTCCCCACCAGAACTGTGAATGTTATGGGGTGCAACATAAGAACGGGCTGATAACCACTGAGAAATCCAAATTTGAGAATCTTTATTAAGCCAGCCAGCTGACTGCTTCAATGAAGACTCCCAAAAATGACTATTGGGAGAACAGCCATGACCATAGGGTTGTTGGGGTTCTTATACCAAAAATCATATCAATCATAAGTGTCTGTTGCTGTGAATCAAAATTACAAACTCACATAATGAGATCATCAACATAGGGAGAAGTGGGTCAAAATGACCCTTACCTAGGCAAAAACTAAAGAATGGTTACTAAAATCCACACAATCATCATTCACATGATACATTGTTTAGGAGCAATAGGAATCAAAAGAGAGCAATTTTTCATTACCTAAGAATTGTCATTTTGTATTGCTAACCATTTTATGCTATGCAACTGATGATGGGTACAGAGGCAGGGTGCTTCCATGGGAGAAGCTAAGCAATTGTTGATGGGTACAGAGGTGGGGTGTTCCCCTGGTATAATTATTTTCTACATAACATGGAGTCTCAGGGCAAAATTGAGTCTGTCCAGTCATTTCACTTATAGTGTGGCCTATAACATTCTCCTGGAGTCAGATCTGTCAGTCAATCTCAGTGAATAGAGGGAGGGTCTTTGCTGGCATACAGTGAAGGGTGAGCTCACCCAGGCTAACAGCTAGGCTAGGTACAGAGACAGGTGTCTTCAAAAGAGACAGAGGAGGAGTGGGCACATGGACATGGAGAGGAGACCCTGTGACAATGAGGCAGAGACTACAGTGATGGCCACTTACTGGGAAAGGATTTAGAACCCCTGACCTCAGTTCGGTTTCTCCACCAGAATGCACATAGAACCTGTGTGCAGGCAGGACCAGCTCCCTGAGATGCCAGCCCAGATTGCACCCCCAGGGAGAGGACCCAGCAGTGAACATTCAGTCACACCATGTCCCTACCCTCAGGGCTTCCAATTTAGTGGGAGAGCAGCAAAAACCAAGTCAGCAAATCTACAATGTAGATGAACAATCATTATCTATGTTGCCATACCTGGCTACTGAGATCTTTCCTCACATTAGAAGGATGCAGAGAAAGTGGAGGAACAGAGAGACTAATTAAGTTATTAAGACTGCACAGCTGGTTTGTGATGGAACTAGACTGGAGAACTCTAAACAATATTACAGACTACCCCTCAAACAAGCAATTCCCAGAGGGCTTCTATGTTCTGTTTAACATGGATTAGCTTCTTTAATTCTCCCACGAGAGCAATCCTGTTATCTTCATGATTCAGATGAGGAGAGGAGGCATAAAACCTAGAGAGGTTAAATCACTTGCCTGAGGTCAGCAGTCCAGAAGTTGCAAAGCCTAGATTTGAACAAGGAAGATCACTCCCAGATCTAAATTTGGTCCTCCAGTTCCATGAAGCTTCCAGAACGACTTGCTCAGATGGGCAATATCTTGCTGAATGTTCTGATGGGCCTGACCTCTCCAGGGGACAATGCCAATGTCACACTGGAATTCAGTGTAGTCTTGGCATCAGGGTCCTCAGGAAATCACACAACCTGTTTCCCAAGGGGAGAAATATCACTATGGTCTGTCCCACAAGGTATTTCAGGAAGAAGACTTTGGGGAGGAACCACTGTGTCATCATGAGGAAGATCCAGCTCTGGCCTGGGTCTGTTGGGGGCAGGCTCTGGTGGGGGCCTCCCTCTGTCTGTTTTTCTTGCTGCCCTTGAGGTTTCTGGACCAAGCACAATGGTGGGTACAGTTGGCTGATGAATAGATCAGTTTCTTACTCTCTTCCTTGGACTCTCAAGTCCTGTGGTTTCCAGAGGCTCCTTCCACTGAGCTAACATGGTGCATCAAGAGGCTGAACGGTCCAGGAGCCAGCAAGACCAGGTGAAACTGGAGACCCACAGCCCCAGGAAGACCAGGTGGTGGAGCCAGGCCTGGGTAATCAGCTTGGAATGAGCTGACTACCTGGTGGGGAAGTTGATTCATGGCCTTTCCTCCCTTCCTCCAAGGCTGGGTTGCAGTTCATTTCCCCATGGTATTAAGTTATCCCCCATGTGCAGCGAGGAACCTCCAGGTGCATCTATGATGTGCCTACTGGAACCACCAGCTTGATTAAAACCAGGCAAGAGGAGAAAGGCCCACTGCCTGGCAGGCAGGGCAGTAGCTGGCAGAGCCATTAATCATAGAGACAGCTGCCCACACATGGCTGGCTTAATTTCATGTTGGAATGCTGATGGGTTTTCATTTATGGATAATATAAATGGGTTGACAGGCCCCTAATTAGCTGATTTGTGGTCTTTGGGGACAAAGAGTTATTAATATTCATCCATCTTTGCAACATGCAGGCAGAAGCCTGGCCTGCATGAGACTATACATCTTCTGCTGGCCTACCCAGAATTTCTGAGTCTTCTCTTGCATGTGGACTCCAGCTGGCCCCTCTCCAGGACAAGGGTCTATCTCTTGATGGTGGCATTGGTATGTAATTTGCCAATTTCTTTCCTTTCTTTCTCCCATGTGTCCTTGGCTCAGCTTTCCTTCAGTTATCCCCTTAGAGAAAAACTGAGAATGCCCTTCTCTGGGGACTTCCCGGTCTGACCTCTTCCTGTAGTGATGCATCTTTCTAGATTCTGGTTTTCTGGACCAGGTTAGTGTTCATGGGAGGATTTGCTAGTTCATGTTTTCAGGTTATCTTATCCAAGACTGTTCTACCTCATGAACTTTTCCAAAAACCAGAGACAAATATGCATCTTATTTTGGAGTGGAATTCTATTTTTATGTAGAGCTAGTGAAGTGCTGAAAGTTAAGTAATAACCAAGAGTAATGACTGGTGCCTGCCATTGGGCTCTGCATGCTGCATGCTGAGCCTCTGGGCCACTTCTCTCTGCAGACTGTGTCCCTCCAGATTGTGTCCCTCAGCTCTGAGAGGCAAGTGCAGGGCACCAAGATGGTGAAGGAGTAGCGAATCCATAGGCTCATTCCCAATCCACCAGCAGGGCCCACATAGGACAGGGACAACAATCTATCAACAGGCATGTACACATCCACATCACTCACTAGCAGATATTTGCTCTGTATTTGTCTCTTTCCATGGTTCATCTTCCACGGGTTCAGCTTTATGCATGTCTAAGCAACTGCACTGTCTCCCTGACCACCAAATGCCTCCTCTGGAGGACAGGAGGGTGATTTTAAAGAGCACTGGACCATGGCGAGGAACTGCAGCCTGAAGCCCACTCCACACTGGCTTTGTAACTTTGGGGAAGCATCTAACATCTCTGAGACCAAGGTCCTCTTTTTGTTAGGCCAGCAGTTCTCAGTGTGGGTGTTCCTACTCCTGGGAGACACCTGGCAAAGTCTGGAAACACTAGGTCACATTTTTGGGTGGTTATGGACACCCTGCCACAGAGCATTAACATAAGCTAAACTTCTCTGGAATGTAGCTTACCTGGTAGAGTGCTTGCCTCACATGCACAAGGCCCTGAGTTCAATAACCCTTCAAAATTATAATAATATTCTGTAATAAAAAGCTATTTAAAATGTATTAATTGTTTATTTGGGCTGGCGTTGTGGCTCAGTGGTAGATTCTGGCATGTTTGAGGGCCCTCAGCAACACATAGAAATAAATAAAATAAAATGATGGTCCATTGACAACTAAAAAAATTTTTTAAAAAGTGTTCTAGAGCATATCCACTGCTCCACCAGGTTTGGGAGATCTTCCAGGTCCAATTCACTGCTCCCACAAAACTCCCTCCCATTCACAGAGAGGTAGCACACTAAATCGTGCATCACCATTCCTGGGCACATCCTTCTGTGTGTGCACACCACCCAGCACTAGGGAATGATGATGGCAAATCAGTCTCCTTTACAGGGCTAGTATAAAGAACATCAGTCTGTGACAGGAAGTCTGGGATGTTTTCAATTTCCCATAATGTAATTCCCAGCTAGGGGACTTACTGTGATTTCCTTAGGTTTCTCTGTTGCCCTCTTGAGCACTAACATTATAAATCATTCTGCCTTCTTCAACAGATGTAGAAATGAAGACCGGAAAGTTTAAGTAACATTTCCTGGGTCACACAGCAAGTTAGGACTACACTCGCCTCAAACTTCAGTCCTCAGAGTCAACTTCTGCTTCATGCTGTGGAGACTGAAGACACCACCACAGAATTTGAGCTGCAAGAATTGATTGGGCTCAATCTGTTGGAGACCACTCCCCTGTAGGGCCCGCAGTGGTGGCTGGCCTCACCCTAAGATGGCGCCGAGAAGCCCAACTGCAAATAAAAACAACTTTAAGGAAGGAAGTGCTTTCTATTGGCTGACTGATCTCCTCCACGTCTGTGCTTAGCTCGTGATCAGTACATGTCCTCATTGCCCACCATTAAGTCTCCATGAGCCAAACGCCTGACCCGTTAAGGTGATTGGCTGTTACATGCCATAAAGCTGTGTACTTTGTGCCGCAGAGGCGGGCAAGGCAGGCAGGCAGGCAGCAGCTGTGGGACGAGAGAAGAGGAGAGGCGGTGGTGGCGTGACAAAAGAGGAAGAAGAGAGAAGCGGCAGCTGCACGAGAGAAAAGAAGGAGAAGAGAGCTGCGTGACAAGAGAAGAAGGAGAGAGAGAGCTGCGTGACAAGAGAAGAAGAAGAAGAAGACGGTGGCGGTGGAGGAGGAGGAAGAACCAGGCACTCGGCTCAGAATCTCTTCCATAAAAATAAAGACCTTAAAACTTCATTTGAGAGCTGAGTCTTCATTGTACTCACTGGATGAGGCAAGTGGTGCCGAAACCCGGGACACCTCGCACCGCCACAAAAGAGGTAAGTAATATCCAGGTAAAATAGCTGTTAAAACTAAACAAGTCAAGTAAAATAAGTTAAGAAAGGTTAAAGAAGTATACAGGAAGCTGGGTAAAGTAACCCCCAGGTACAGGGAGCTGGGTAAAGTAACCCCCAGTGGACTGGCCAGGTATTAAGATTTTGTGTGTTTGTTGTTTGTCAAGAGTTCATGTCTTTGGTTGTATTGTATTGTTGCAGAGCGCTACTGTTTTTAGTTGTTTTAGTGTGCTTAGCATTGTAGTGTGATTAGCATTTAAAACTTTAGAAAATGGGTGGCGAACCATCATGGTTCAGAATGGAGGGTCCACTTAGAGACTTATTAAAAGCAAATGGAACACCTCTAAAAACAAAGACTGTGAGGCTTTTCCTCAGAACAATAGAGGAAGCTGCGCCATGGTTTTTAGATAAGGGACTCTTAAATATACCACAGTGGGATCACTTAGGAAAGGATCTAAGAAAGAGGGAGAAAGTAGAACCATTGCCGGTGGGACAAGTACAATTTGGAAGTTGATTCACGTGTGCTTAACTGACCCAAGGCCAACGTTTAAAGATACGCTAGAAAAAGGAGAAGATATTTTAGAGGAGATAAAAGAGGGACAATCCAGAACCTCTGAAAGATTATTAAAAAGGGAAAGTTCCTTGGATGAGGAAGAACTTTCGGAAGAGGAACTAGAGAGGATAGTTAAAAAAGAGGAACAGGAAAAAAGAAGAAAGTTTAAATTCAATATTGTACCAACAGCCCCCCGCCTATAATCTGTATTATGACAATAGGGAAGAATATACAAAAAACAAAAGGGTAAATGAGGAGGATATATGGGAAAAGGACTGGAGTTCTATGTTCCCTGTTTTTGAGGATCCAGGGTCACAACAAAGATATCATCAGCCCTTAGATTTTAAAATAATAAAACAATTAAAAGAAGCAGTCGTGTCATATGGCCCACAAGCAGCATTTATGCTGTCGTTAGTAGAATCAATAGGGGCCATGAACTTAACACCTGATGATTGGGAAAATGTGTCTAGAGCGACATTATCTGTGGGACAATATTTAATATGGAAAACAGCATGGCAAGAATATTCTTCTGACACAGTTCGAAGAAATATGGTAACAGGAAATCCACAATGGAATATACAAATGTTATTGGGGATGGGTCAATATATAGGAAAACAGGCACAATTGAATTATAATCCTGCTGTTTACATGCAGATAGCTGCTGCAGCAAATAAAGCATGGAAAACTATACAAGGAAGTGGAGACCTACAGGGCCAATTATCTAAGGTCTTGCAGGGAACCAATGAGCCTTATGCTGATTTTGTGGCTAGGTTACTACAAACAGCAGGATGCATTTTTGGGGATGTAGATCAAGCAAGGCCCCTCATAAAGCAACTGGCATATGAACAGGCTAATAGATGGGGTAAAGAGGCAATAAGACCCTGG
Source organism: Sciurus vulgaris (assembly GCF_902686455.1). Lineage (NCBI taxonomy): Eukaryota > Metazoa > Chordata > Mammalia > Rodentia > Sciuridae > Sciurus > Sciurus vulgaris. The sequence goes on along the minus strand of NC_136467.1, from coordinate 162,772,210 downwards.
AAAAGCAAAGACCTCAGTGCCTATATTAAGGTATGTAGAGACATAAATGAAAGTGTCATCCGGGAACAAGTTATGGCTGCAGCTATTACACAAGGGATGCAAGGGCTAAACTTTGAGAGAGGAGGACCCCCCAGAATCATGTTTATATTGTAAACAACAAGGACACTTTAAAAAACAATGTCCCCAGTTAAAACAGCAAGACAGACCCCAGAGAAGGCCTAAACCTGGAATCTGCCCAAGATGTAGAAAGGGATATCATTGGGCTAGTGAATGTAGATCTATGACAGATGTAGATGGTAACCCTATCCCTCCCCGTGGAAGCTCAAAAAATGAGGGATGGAGCCCACAACCCCAGGGCCCGGCACAAATGTATGGGGTGATTCAAAAAGTGTCCAGGACACATTATCCAGTAACAGATCAAGGAGAGCAACACCAGGAAGTGCAGAACTGCACCTCTGTTCTACCACCAGAGCAATACTAATGCCAGAAATGGGAGTAAAAATCATACCTGTTGACATTAAGGGTCCCCTACCTGAGAACACCATGGGACTATTATTAGGCAGAAGCTCCAGTGCACTCAAAGGATTAATGATAGTTCCAGGAGTCATAGATCAAGATTATACAGGAGAAATTAAAGTGCTTGCTTCATCACCTCAGGGCATTATTTCCATTTCTCTGGGAGACCGAATAGTTCAGCTTTGTATACTATCTAGTCTTCATGGCTCATTCCTGTCACAACAACGTTTTAGGGGAGATAAGGGTATGGGATTTACAGGTATCAATTTGGCCTGCCTTTCTATGGAGCTAAAAAACAGACCTATGTTAGAATTAATTGTAAAAGGAAAAATTATAAATGGATTGTTAGACATGGGAGCAGACACAAGTATCATAACAGAAAAAGACTGGCCAAAGGATTGGCCCACACAAAAGGCAAATCAAACATTGAGAGGATTAGGTATTGTCACAGAACCAAAAACGTGGCTTTTCCATGTGACTACAATGGAAAAGCCCAGAAGGTCAAGAAGGACTTTTCCAACCATATGTCTTAGAACAAATCCTAGTGACTCTATGGGGTAGAGATATTTTAAATCAAATGGGGATGAAAATAACCACAGAAGGAATATACAGTGAACAAGCACAAAACATAATGAAAAAACAAGGGCACAAGTGGGGAAAGGGCTTAGGAATCAATGAACAAGGCATAATGGAACCAATATCAATTAAACAAAAAGGTGATAGACAGGGATTGGGTTTTTCCTTGGGGTCACTGATGAAATAATTAAAATAAAATGGAATATAGAAAAACCAATCTCGGTCCCTCAGTGGCCCCTAAATACAGAAAAACTTAAAGCGGCCCAGGAATTAGTAAAGAACAATTAGAGGCAGGGCATATAAGGCCCTCCACATCATCTTGGAATACCCCCATATTTGCTATAAAAAAGAAATCAGGTAAATGGAGATTATTACATGACCTAAGAGCCATCAATGCCGTAATGCAATCCATGGGGCCAATTCAATTGGGCCTACCAGTCTTATCAGCATTGCCAAAGGACTGGAAATCAATAATATTAGATATAAAGGATTGTTTTTTTCTCTATTCTTCTCCACCCTGATGACATAGAAAAGTTTGCTTTTACGGTCCCCTCCATTAATCATAGACAGCCTGATGCCAGATATGAATGGAAAGTCCTACCCCAAGGGATGGCCAATAGTCCAACCATATGTCAAATTTATGTAAATAGTGCTTTAATACCAATCAGAAATAAGTACCCAGATGTAATTATATACCATTCAATGGATGATGTATTAATTTGCCACCCAGAACAAACAATACTAGATAAGGTATTTACTGATCTAATCAGTCATTTAAAGATAAGAGGACTTATTATAGCACCTGAAAAGATACAAAGACAACAAGTTCAAGAATTTTTAGGTGCTAAAATAAACAGCACAATCATTACACCCCTAAAAACTTCTCTTAGACTCGACCATCTTAATACCTTAAATGATTTTCAAAGGTTATTAGGTGATATTAATTGGATAAGGCCTTGCCTTAGATTAACTACTCAATATTTAGGACCATTATTTAATATCTTAAAGGGAGATGCTCATCCTTCTTCACCCAGAAAACTTACAGAGGAAGCCAGAAAAACCCTAGATTTAGTACAAAAAAGACTAGACGAGACACAGGTTGATTGTATAGATCTCTTGGCATCTCTATCACTCATAGTACTTCCAAATAATTTAGTCCCTACAGGAGTCCTCTGGCAACAAGGACCTTTAATGTGGATACATTTACCCTACTCTCCAAGAAAAAAAAAATAGTTTCTTATCCTGAAGCAATGGCACAAATAATATTCAAGGCATTAAAATCAGCCATCATAGTATTTGGAAAAACTCCAGACAAGATAATAACCCCATATAATTCAGAACAAATTTCTTACTTAAGCAATAATAACAATGATTGGGCAATTCTTATGTTCACAACTGCTGCCCAATTTGACAATCATTATCCAAAACATCCGTACATACAATTTTATCTAAGAAATCCTGCAATTCAAATAAAAATTACAAAAAGGGAACCTATAAGACAAGCAGTGGTAGTGTTTACTGATGGTTCCAATAATGGTACTGGAGCATATTTTCATAAAGACAAGATACAAACATTTCTTTTTCCAAAGGCTTCAGCACAACAAATAGAATTATTAACAATAGAACAAACATTAAAAGATTTTCATAAAGTTCCTGTAAATATTCTGTCAGATAGCCATTACACTCTTAATGCAGTTCAACAACTGGAAGACGCCTGTTTAATCAACAAAAATTCCACCATATCCAACATACTCTTAGCATTACAAAAACTCATTTGTAGTAGAAGAGAGCCATTCTACATAGGACATTTAAGAGCTCACACAGACTTGCCAGGTCCATTAACACAGGGCAATAATATAGCTGATCCAGCCACAAGGGATCTTCATGTTTTTTCTATAATAGAAGAAGCACAAAACTTCCATAATAAATTTCATGTAAATTCTAAAACCTTACAAATAAAATTCAATATAACCAAAGAACAAGCCCGAACCATTGTAAAAAACTGTAATAATTGTGTAGCATACACAAATTCACCTAATAATAGCATTAATCCAAAAGGCCTATTGCCCAACCATCTATGGCAGATGGATGTAACACATATTCCAGAGTTTGGAAATCTCAAATTTGTTCATGTAACTATTGATACCTCCACAGGGGTTATATTTGCTTCATTACATAGTGGAGAAAAAATAAAAGACGTAGTATCACATTGCTTACAGGCCTTTGCGACTTGTGGAAAGCCTAAACAATATAAGACAGACAATGGGCCTGCATATATTTCTGCATCATTTAAAAATTTCTTAAGTACCTTTGATATTTCCCATTCCACTGGAATTCCATACAATCCTATGGGACAAGAAATCATTGAAAGAGCCAATCAAACACTAAAGGCTGTTTTAAATAAACAAAAAGGGGTAATAGGAGACACATACAGGTCTCCTAAAGATAAACTAAACATAGCATTATTTACTTTAAATTTTCTAAATTTGGACAAAATGGAAAACAGCCACAGATAGACATGAAAATCCTACAGAGGCTCCAAAGTTCCTTGTACAATGGAAGGATGTACTCAATGGATAATGCAGAGACCCGGATCCAGTGTTATTCTGGAGTTGAGGCTCCATATGTGTTTTCCCAAGGGTGAAAAAACACCAATGTGGATCCCAGAGAGATTAACAAGACCCGCATCTAAGATGTCATCATCCTTTACCATTAACTAATACCTCTTCTATTCTTCCACCTATTTTTAGTACCAATGCCTCGACAGGATTGCCTGCAATTCCCTTTGGTTCACAGACCGTTCTTTTAATGCTACATCTTTTTCCTTACCAGGATGATGTTCAGTTAGGAATGAAATGTGTCAATCCTTATGATAACTGGCTTCTGCTTTCTAACACAAAAGGATATACTAATATACAGTCATTTTTCAGCCTTCTGGGAGTGGAACATAAATTGTGCCAGTGGAACTCCTCTAATTGGGACAATTCTTCTTTCCTATCTGCTACTCAGTCTCTTACCTGTAATGGAAGCATAACCTTTCCTCCCACTCCAGTTTGTGTGTCACCCCTTTCATGTTTCTATTAACTAACCATAGTACTACCATCCTAAATTGTTCTGATGCTAACGTAACTTGTTTCCTTTCACAATGTTGGAATGCCTCCCAGTTTTCCGTTGCAGTAACCAGTCTCCATAACTGATGAAGAGCTGCCTATGATTTTGTCTAGAAACAAAAGAGAGTTCAGCATTATAGCAGCAGTGGTTAGAGTGGCAGCAGTGAAAACATTAGCTACTACAATACCAATAGCACAAGCTGTCAATAATATAGCTGAAAGAGCCGCCTCAGCTTTACAAACACAAAAGGTTATCAATGCCCATTAAAGGCTGGCATAACTGGTCTTATACTCCTGAAAACCTTAACACTCAATTAGGATTAGAGACTAAAACATGGGCAGACATCATGGATCTTGGAATACTTATGGTACTGGGATTTGGACTAATGATCTGATGCCTTATGCACATAAGACACCAACAAAAGGGAGAATGTCAGACCATCAAAATTGCACTTATGGGGCTTGAAACTGGCACATCTCCCCAGGTGTGGCTAAATATGCTGGATCAGTAGCCAATGACGGGTAAGCAAACAGAGACATATATCAACCTAAGACAGGTCCTCATCCCAAGATGGGTGAGATACCAATGACGGGTAAAAATATGTTCTGCTGTTATGCAACCTAAGACAGGCACGATCCCGGGGATCCAGAGTCACAGATAGGCTCATGGGGGCCCATACCAACCAAAGACAGGATTCTGACGCCTGGAGGTCAGAATTCCGATGACGGGTAAGGATGGTGCTCGCCACATGATCTATCATGATGACCTGATCCTAAGCCCATTAATAAAATAGAAAGGGGAAGATGTTGGAGACTGCTGCCCTGTAGGGCCTGCAGTGGTAGCTGGCCTCACCCTAAGATGGCACCGAGAAGCCCAACTGCAAATAAAAACAACTTTAAAGAAGTGCTTTCTATTGGCTGACTGATCTCCTCCGCGTCCGTGTTTAGCTCGTGATCAGTACATGTCTTCATTGCCCACCATTAAGTCTCCACGAGCCAAACGCCTGACCTGTTAAGGTGATTAGCTGTTACATGCCATAAAGCTGTGTACAAGGCGGGCAGGAAGGCAGCAGCTGCGGGACGAGAGAAGAGGAGGGGCGGTAGCGGTGCGACGAGAGAGGAAGAAGAGAGAAGAGGCAGCTGCACGAGAGAAAAGAAGGAGAGAGAGAGCTGCACAACAAGAGAAGAAGAAGAAGATGGCGGCAGTGGAGGAGGAAGAACCAGGCTCAGAAGCTCTCCCATAAAAATAAAGACCTAAAAACTTCATTTGAGAGCCGAGTCTTCATTGTACTCACTGGACGAGACACAATCTCGGCCTCTCATCCCAGTCAGATCAGTAGCTGCTCTCTCTCAGGCTTGTGACAAAGCCCTCCTGACTTTTGTCTCCGGCAGTGTTTCCTTCATTGCTTGAAGCACATCTAGCTGGCAGTGCTCCAGACAGAGAATCAAAGCTTGCACCAAAGGCCTATGTCCTTTCAGGCTGCTCCCTCCAGGAGTGAAGCTGGCAGGGAGAGTGATTTAGCTTCCTCTAATGCTACTTTCTGCTGCTCATGAAAAAAAAGTTATAAAGAAAGTGATGTCTGAGAAAATGACCTGGTTGATCATGTGGAATTGCTTCTTTCTGGCTTTTTGCTCCAGCTAAGAAGCAGCAGTCAGAGGTTCTGAGGGGGAGGAGGATAGGGAAGGAGACCTACGGAGCTGCTGCCCATGTTTTCAGGAGCAGGATCATGCTGGGGTGCAGGGATGACTCCTCCTTATTTCCCCTCCTATTTATTTAATCATAGTGGGCACACAGATTAAACACTCCAATGACTCAAAATGGTTAGTACAGGAAACCCCTTTCCAGATTTCTTTGCCCACATTTTTCTCACCCTCTAGAGCAACCACTTTCCACTTTTTGAGATCGATAAGATGGCATTTTGATCTAAGCAGCATACTTGTTAAAAAAATCTGTCTCCAAAGTCTAGGAAGGTGGCCAAACAGGCTGAATTGGATGCTGCTGGGTAAATGGGACAGATTTAGCTACATGTGCAACAGCAGCCACCTTAATTCCATGAGGCATATGCAGCCAACAATGCTGAGTGAAACAAGAGCAGACATCTTTCTTCCTGCCACCACCTGGAATCTTCAATCTGTTTTGTATGCTTCTGCCAGACTTCCTTCTGAAAGACAAGCTCAGTCTTTGTATTGTGTTAGCCGTTGTTGTTTAGACTGGTGTCCTTAGCAGACAAGCTACCATGACTTGGAATAATGGCAAAGTCTATTTCTATGGCCATCATTGGGTAATTATTCAACCACCATACAAATCTGAAATTTACAGATGATTACAAAACAAAAACAAACACAAAAACCCTTTCTTTTTTCCTGTGAGAAAACCTGCAGTCCACTGAAACTGACCTCAAAATGGTCAGAGAACAGTCTAATATGAGGGAACAGCACTAGGGCTTCTGTGACTCCCCAACTTCCCATGACAAGGTCACAGGCTGAAGACTCGCCTGCACAGTGCAACCCTTTGGATTAGTAACCTCTTTTATTTTGAAAAGAGTAAGTGCATTGTGATACATTTATGCTATGAAGACATAACCAGGAGTGTGGTAGACCATAACAGAGTGCCAGGGAGCTGAGGGGTGCTTTCAGAGTGGGAAGGTGATTGGTCTCCATTGGTAAAGTTACTGAGACAAGCCTGCATATTGATAAGAGTTGAGGAAACCTCACTCTCCCCTCTAGGAATTAAAGAGTAGGAGTTTGGCAGCCATGTTGTGACCATGAGGTTTTGGGAAAGAGAGAAAGACCTAATGTGCTGAGAAACAGCAGAATACAGAAAGACCTGAATCCATAGTGATATCACACTGCTACCATTCCAGAGCTAGGACATCAGGGCTCCAGTGTCTTCTTCATATTGAACAAGAAGATATCTTTGGCTTAGTGGATGAGCACCAGAAGCAGAGGTGGAAGATTTAGAGATAATTCCACAACTTGCAAAAACTTACATTTTTGGCCTCATCCTACTTTCCAGAGTTGTGTTCATTGATGAAGATAGATATGCTTAGTATTCTTATTAGTTTTCTCTTATATTTATGTGTGCAATTCCCATAACAGTACAAATTTTTAAAAGAACAGAATGAAAATAGAATATTTTCTGGGAATAAAACTTAGAAAAATTCTGTGTGCTCAAGCACATGTAGAACTGAGGCTCTTACCGTGGACTGGTCATAAACATAAGATGTCAGAGGACAAAAAAATATTTTTTTTTACATTCAAACCTACTACTCACTTATCCTATACATTGTATCTAATGTGATTTAGAACTTTTTCAATTTAGAGATTCTTTAAATTGTAAAGAATTTTACTTTCATAGATCTATTTTCTTGAATTAACATTTTGAATTCTTGGGAATTATTGATTCTATATGCTCTGAAGTTTACACTTAATATTTCTTCAGAGGGATACCTATTTATTGCAACATTTTATTGTACAAATATACAGGTTATTGTGTAATTTCAGAGGAAATTTTGATATATCAATTTTTTATATGCTAGCTAAATATATCCTTGATTTTACTTAGGTTTCTACTAGTAATATGACAGAGAACAAGCTATGGCATATATATAAATGGATGAAGTATAGCTCAATTATGAGACTGGAAGGAGACAAAATAAATATCAGAACCAGAAAAGAAACCTTTATATTACTAAAATTTTAGGAGGAAATAGCGATGACCTCCAAAAGATACACAAATTGAGGAAACACAAAAACAACATTCCAGCATAATGAACAGTTCAATATTCCAAAAGTGGAGAATACAATGCAAAATTTTACACTGGAAGGTGAGAGAAAAATGTGAAAAAATGGAAACAAAAGTCAAATCATACACTACCAGACTGACTGCTGCCCCATATCATTGTGATGAAAGTCAAACATCAAAATGACATTTAGAACTTGCTTTCCAAAGAGCAACAGATGGGTGCTTAGTTCACAAGAAAAGAAGAATTTTGATACATACAACTTAAAAGACAGTAGTAATATTCCTTCCCCAAAAGATTCAAAGTCTGAAATTAAAGACAGTGACCTCAAAAATGAGATTAATCAGAAAAGAGATACCCTCTGGGTAAGGACTATGGTTTCAGAACAAAAACTCAGGCAAAATTCCCAGCCACCAAGAGCACAGGTCAGGATACGGAGCCAGAAAAATCACACATGGCCCAAGCTGCCTGGTGTCTTTATAGGCCAGCATGTGCTAGGGTCCTGCTGAGTGATAGGTGGAGTTAAGGGTCAGTGGAGTTTTCCTGTCCCTGTTTTGTCACCCTGTGGTGCACTGTTCTCTGCCTTATTCCCTCTGCTCTCCCTTATATAGTTGCTCAGCAAAGCAGAGATGGTTAGTGGTGGAGAGAACAGGATTTGCGCCTCTGACCTTTGGCAAGACACTTTGCCTCTGTCAGCCTCTGTGTCCCATATGTATCAATAACAGTCATTTCTTATCTTGAGTAATATGGTGCTACTATGGAAGACTGGACCATAGTGAGTGCCCAATGCTTAGTATGTATTGCTTGTTATTTCCATCTAAGTTTCCATATAATCTGGCTAGATTGAAGAAATCATGTCGTTCCAAACAGAAAATAAAAATAGACTCTCCCCATGCCCATTCACATGCACATGTCCTCAGGACAACAGGATCTTGGAAAGGACATTACTGTCTTCTGGAAGCCATGTCCCTTAGGGTCTTTCAATATGTTCTTGGAAAACATTTCACATTTGTACTCAACCCTTGTGCCCTTCTAGGAAAGTGAGGAAAGGGGCAAAGGTGAGACTGTGGTCAGATGTAGTTCTTAATCCATCTACACCCTGGCTGCTGTCCTGAGACCTCAGTTTCCCCACTGTTCCTTTCCTGTACATACTTGTGAAGGGTGGTTCTCAGACACCAATGAGGTAGCTCATCACTGGTGCTCTGTAAACAGGCATCAGTTTCCGCTTCCAAACTTCAAACCCCAGAGACCTGCTCCCATGCTCCTGCCTTAGGTTTTATTTATTTCTTTATTTATTTTTGACTAGAAGAAAATGGCAACACCAAGAAGTCTGCATCAAATAATTCCTGGACAGCCAACAGTGTTCTGGATGTACTTATGGTTCTAGAAATTTTATGGGTCATTATCCAAGCACTTCTGGAAGTACATGAAGGGGTGAACCCTCATGCCCTGGGTCCAAGACCCACAGTATTTGTTTACTCAGCAGAGCAGTGGTGGCCACAGGTGAGTTGTGAGGGCGGTGTGCTGAGCATTTTCCCAATTTCTCCAAACCTCTCAGGGGCCCTGGATGCTGCCTTATAGCCCCATACCTCTCAGGGTACCTGAGTTACCCCAGGGCAGTTGCTGCATCCCTGCCTCTCTGGCACCAGGGCCCTAGGCCTTTGGTGGTGCATGGTGGTGTGGCACACCCTGAACTAGTGGTTTGGAAAGGTCTTTGGAGACCATCCTGGCTGTAACCTTGGCACCAAACCATGGAGGCCCTATGAGGTGCTCAAGATCCTTGACCCCAGTGCAAGGCAGTGGGTGGCAAAATTTGACCCTGGCATTGGCATATGATGGGCGCTACTCGTGCCCCAACTGCTATTTTACCCAGCACCCATGGGAGGTAGGTGGGTGGTGGATATGGGGACCACCAGGGGGCATGGGCCTGTTTGTGTGCCAGGAGTGGCAGATGGGTGTGTGTGTCATGGGCTGGGTTGCTGACTGGGTGACCTAGTGTGGGTGCAGGCTGGGTGGACTCTCCGCCTTGAGTGGACCCTGTCATGGGGACACAGCATCACAAACTTGGTGAGCACAGGCTTCTGGGTCCCCCTTTTCCCTCCAAGTCACCTGGTGGGAGGGGAGTGCTGGTTGTTAGGTCTAGAGGCAGTGCATGGGCCTGTTTGTGTGACAGGAGTGGCAGATGGGTGTGTGTGTCATGGGCTGGGTTGCTGACTGGGTGACCTAGTGTGGGTGCAGGCTGGGTGGACTCTCCGCCTTGAGTGGACCCTGTCATGGGGACACAGCATCACAAACTTGGTGAGCACAGGCTTCTGGGTCCCCCTTTTCCCTCCAAGTCACCTGGTGGGAGGGGAGTGCTGGTTGTTAGGTCTAGAGGCAGTGCATGGGCCTGTTTGTGTGACAGGAGTGGCAGATGGGTGTGTGTGTCATGGGCTGGGTTGCTGACTGGGTGACCTAGTGTGGGTGCAGGCTGGGTGGACTCTCTGCCTTGAGTGGACCCTGTCATGGGGACACAGCATCACAAACTTGGTGAGCACAGGCTTCTGGGTCCCCTTTTTCCCTCCAAGTCACCTGGTGGGAGGGGAGTGCTGGTTGTTAGGTCTAGAGGCAGTGTGTGGGTGACTGGGTGTGCCTTTGATCCATGTGGATTCCAGGAGAGGGAAACTGAGCTAACTAGAGTGTTCTGTGTTGCAGCTTTTTATTTCCTTCAGTGAAGACATGTAGAACCTTTAATATGTTGCTGCCCCACCCTCCAGTCTTTAAAAGAACAAGTCCCAATATTCTGATTAAATGTAGGTTGATTAGTCTGAGTCTTTGCAAAGTCCTCTTGTTAGCTGATGATGAGTGACATCTGGTGGACTTCAAATGTCAAGTGCCAGTCACCTGGCCCACCCTTTCAGTTCTCTGACCTGGGCTTTGACCTCCATGTCCACAAGGCCTGGTTCCCAATCCCAAGTGCATGTTGAACAATCCCTGAAGCAAAACTTTCAGAGTTCACAACTTTGAAAATCCTGTTTCTCCCTTTGTTAACTCCTATTTAGAATTCAGTTGTGAGCTCTAAAATAGGAAAAGAGGATCTGCTGATTTTAAATGACCTTTTGAAAACAGATGCAATCTCTTGTGCAAGAGCTTGCCTAGCTAAATATGAATTTCCCAAATAAATATATACCAAAACTGCTAGTTAGCATGTTTCACAGAAGGCCCCTTCTTGGGGGGTCTTTAAAACACATTAGTGAACTTGTATTGCTGCTAGCTACTTTAGAAATATTAACTGTAGTATTCATTACCTGTATTCTGAAATACTACCACACTAAGGAACTATGTACTCTGGGTTTGATGGAAGTCACCAGCATTGGCTGTGTCTGGTGTCAGGTGAAGTTGATTTAGGTATGCCAGTGATTTCAATGTGATAACATTTTTTTTCAATGTGATAACATTTTTAAAGGACTGAACTCAATTATGATCACATTGATTGAGAACATAAACTTAAATTAATACTTATTTAGTGTTTTCTGAGCCCTTGTCTTCCTTAGTCTTTCATAAATGCCTTTTTTCATGTTTTACTACAAGAAAAGAAATTGCTGTAATTCTGCTTAACTATTCCATTATTTGTAAAAATTTTATTTCACTTATCTGTAATTTTTGCTTAATGATTTAGTCTGTGAGAAAAGAGTTGAGTCATTTTGTAAATTGGAATCTGTGGATTAAGTAATTTGTAGTTATTCTTGGATTCACCAGAGTTAACGGAACACATTTTTTTTTCATATTTTTCTGTATCATTACAAGCTCCATTAAAACATTAAGGGTTAAACATTTTCACGTTAATTTATTGTTTTCCTCCTAAACTTCTGAAGAACACATGATTTCAAATTCATCAACTTTCAGAAAATACATTTTCATGTATTTTGCATGTGAACATTGTGCACTATGAAGTGGTATTGAAATGTATAATTAATCTGAAGAAAAAAATTTGCTGAGAATTATATGAATATGCAATCAGTTTTCTTCCTGGAAGATATTTTCATGAACCATCTAGAAGGTACATTTTGTCATTATTGTCTGTCCTTTTTTATTTTCCATACTTGTTTTATCAGACTTCTAAGGAAAACTGGAATAATTTTAGAATGATAATCTCATTTATGGTTCAATCATTTAAAATTTTATTTACTCAATTAATAAAATATTATTTTGAGTCAACTTTAGATTTATGTATAGTTGTGTTAAAAAAAGCGGGACATCCTCTGCCCACTTTATATAGAGCCACCCAGCAGTTCACATTGTGACATTAAAGATGATATAACTGAAGTACAATTTCCTGCACAAGGATACCTCATGCTGACCTCTGAATCACACCTATTTTCTCCTGATGACCTCCCCACTACTCATGGTCACCATTAAGCCATTTCCACTTTTATAAATTTATCATTTCAAGAAAGTTTTAAAAATAGAAATGCTACCATGCAACCTTTACTGATTTAAAAAATAATGTAATTATTTGGCAATTCATTCAGTTTGGTGTGTATATCAGAAGGGCTACCACATATAGAAGCATCACACCTATAAAGAGCTTAATACAAAACAGCAGGAAAAGTGAGGAGAGAAACACAGGCCATATAATGCTCACAGGTAGGAGGGAGAACAAGAAAACTGAAGGACACAGCTGTTATAATTTTCTTAGATGAAGTGTCAGCAAACATGTTTCTCAAAGAACCAGACAGCAAACAACCAAGTTTTGTAGGTTCTCTGGTCTCTTCCACAACTCTTCAACTCTGCCCATAGAGCTAGAAAATAATCTCAGTCAAGATGTAAAAAAAATCAGTAATATAGTCCAATAAAATTTTAACTGAATAAACACAAGATAGGCAGAGGGTAAGGGCAGTGGTACATATACTTCTTGGGCAGTAGTTTGAATAGTAGTAGTAGTAGTAACAAAAAAATTAGAAAAGTACTAGTAATTGTGATTTGCACATTCTGTTCAGAGCAAAACCCCATTCTTGTAGGAAAGCAGAGAGAACAAGTTATGGATGGGCAGTTAGCAATGTATAGCTCAGAACTGAATCAGAGGCACCACTTATATTGAATCCTTTGATAATTGAGCCTGTGCTTTCAAACATGGACTTATTGCCTCTAAAAAGTTTACCTAAGTATCCAGGAAGTTGGGTCATGGAAGATTGTTGACCTGTAATCCACTCAGACAAACTGAGATTCCATAGGACACCAAGTTTTGGAAGGCTAAGACTTTCTAAAAATCACAGTTGTGGAAGAGAAGATAAAATCTATCTCTTGGTTCCTGTGCACTTGCTCACAGTAATAACAGCAGCAGATTTGGCATTTGCCAAGCACTTATGAAGTGCTTACATTGTCTCATTAGTCTTCATATCACCCCTATGATAAATACAAAACTGACTTCTCTGATTTCATATTATATGTAAGAAATAAAGTCCAAACAAAAGTGATTTGTCAAAGACCATAAAAACAAGAGGAGGTAGAGATGAGATGTGAATACTAGTCTGTTGTCTTAGCCTTAGGCTCTGCATCACTAGGCTGTAGTGATAATAGCTTCCTGTTTATTTTACTACTTTTTAAGAAATGAGGAAGGTACATCAAATCCTTAGGGAACACCCAGAAGCCTCTGTAGTTTTTTTTTTCTTTTTTTGCGGTATTGGGGATTGAATTTAGGACCTTGTGATTGTGAGGCAAGCACTCTACCATCTGAGCTATCTCCACAGCCTGCCTCTGTAGTTTTTAAATATTTATATGCTGAACTTTTAGTGCACAGCATCAAACAGGAATCTAGGACAATCTAGGACAAAGTAGACTGAGCTGGTTACCATACACTCACACATACAGCAGTGATTGTGTTGTTACCATAGTAATCATCTATGATTTCTATGCCTGCTCCAAGAACAGCTACACATAGTTTCTAGAGGAGTTCGCATTTCAGAACCATCTAGCCTTTGGGAATAAAATATTTTCTCATAGTGTTAGCAGATTTCATGTTTATCCTCCTATTTCCTCACTCTAAGCTCTTGAATAACTGCAGATTCACAAGCAATATTAAGTAATAATAATTCACAGATCCTGTGCCCCTTTATAAAATTTCCTGAAGTGATAGTGTCTGTAAAATCACCACCAGACACCCGATGAGAAGGTTACTCTGAACAAGTCAATGGAGAGAATTTTCATGGTCACAAGTCTCCTTTGATCTACCCTTCTATAGTTTACTCAACTTTGGAACTTCCCTACTTCACTAATCTCAAGTAACTTGTCATTTGCTTATTTCAATAATGTTCTATACATGGAATTAACAGCAAGTTCTTTTAGTAGTGACAATAATATGTTACTAAGAGAAATGATTTGAAAAGAAGTTGAGTTCTGGGGACTGGGGAGATAGCTCAGTCAGTAGAGTGCTTGTCTTGTAAGCACAAGGCCCTGGGTTCGATCCCCAGCACCTCCCCCAAAAAAGAAAGAAATTGAGTTCTGTTCACACAATATTTCCCAATATCAGTATTTCAGCCTTGATTATCATTTTTAGGATAGTTAGCTAATCTTAGATTTTTTTTTACTTCCCATATTTCCATTTAGATGCAGAACCTTTGACAGCAGTAAAGAAAAGACATAATTACATCAGGACAAGCTTTGTAATGTCCAGGAGCTATAAATAGGCAGGGTGATGAAACACTTTAGTTTGCCCAGAAATCAAGAAAATATTCACAGCTAACTGAAAAAATCTAAGGCAATCTAGACTGGGCTGTTTACCATATAATCACACACACAACCTCTAGAGGTATGATCTAAACAGTCTTTCTTTCTTCCACATATCCTTTTTGGTGATATATGAATATCTAAATATCAGCAGAAATTTCTAATAGAACAGCTTCACAGTAAAGCAAAAATCCATGAGACCAAGAAGAAAAGTCCAAAGCATAAATCCTTTCTTAAACATTTTCTTTAATTAAAAATATTAAAAGGAAGAAAGGTATGTATGAAACAAATTTCAGCTCTATTCTCCATCTAAACTACTACACTTGAATACAAAAACATGGAAGTTCATTTCTCTGGTGTAAGTTATTCTATTTTCATTACAAATCATACTCTAAAAATCAGTATCATTTTTCTTGAGACTCAGAGAAAGGTCAAAGGCTTTTAACCCTCTAATAAGTTTTAAAATTTTGGAAAACTTAATCTAACTATTTAATTATTGAATTAAAATATCACCCCTAATTATCAAAATCTGAAGTGAAATCAATGATGCTTACACTTGCATCTATATAGTCACACATAACTTGCTGGTAGATTACATAGCTTTAACATGTTAGTATTAGACACATGTGAAAGACACAGACAGCACAACATTTGATGTTGCTACTGTGTACTAAAACTGAGTGTAGGGCCCTTTCTTCAGCAGTAATCATCATCACATCCTATCTGAGGATCACAAGAAAGATGGTCTGTGTCACCAGTACTTTGTCTGCTAAAACAGGGTCTTTATTTGGACAAACAACACCTAGGAGTGTTGTCAACAAAAAATAGATTTTACTTTTAAGTTTAATGTTCCAGGCAAGGAAAAAAAGCAAAAAGGAATGCTTCTCACTCCCAATTCCTAACCAAGAAACATAACAGGAATTTTCTATAAATTTGTGATCCTCCTGCCTCGTCCCCTGACTGACTGGATTACAGATATAGGCCACCATGCCTCATCAGAAAATACCTTTAAAACCTGCATAAGTTACAACTCATCTCACAGTATTTATTTAAGTACTACTTCATCAGTTTATTTCTACATTACCTTATGAAGAATATGGACTCTGGTTCATAAAAGGATTAAGGAAATAATTTTTATACCTATTGATGCTGATGGTAATCAAATATACAAAATAAAATTTTGCTTTATTAGAGTTGCTTGAACTAACAAGAAATTATTTCCACCATTAGACCTAACTTAATTATAAACCCTCAAAAAAGTAATAATAGAGCAGGCCCTCCTCTGATCCCCAGGGGATACATTCCAAGGCCTTCAATGGATATGGGAAAATATGAACACTACCAAACCCCCCACACTGATTTTTCCTAGTTAGCCTCAGAGTACTGGAGTTAAATAATCCGTCAATTTTTATGCCCTGTTACCTCCTTTTTATCACTATCCATATGCTTTTGGGCCATTATTAAGTAAAATAGGCTTATTTGAACACCAACAAGTGATACTGAAGCAATCTGATAACACAGAGGTAGCATATACAGTATGGAGACACCAGAAGAAAACATGATTCAGGTCCTTGGAGAAATGGAATATTTCATCATGAAAGGCTGTCATGTGCCCAAGGACACAAGCTGTGATGTGTCTTAGGATTTGAACCCAGGTAGTCTGATGTCCAAGTTCACATTCTAAGATACCATTTTGATCATTGCTTTTTTCAATATTTATTTATTATATATCTCTAAAGAGTTTAAGTAGACTAGTAAGATAAAATATTGTGATAAATCAGGGATATTTTCCATGAACAATATAGAAATAGTGTTTTTATTTTAAATTTAATCACAAGATGTTATTCAAAAATTCCATGACTGCCACAATTTTTGGTTTCTGCACAAGATAAATATATGGCTAAACTGTTTCAAGAGCATGCAAAATTTATTCAAATTCATAAAGAGTAAAGCTATGGATGTTGTCAAAAGACCATGCACTATATATTACTTCTGTATTAAATGTTGAGAAGGAACAAATCATTGAAACAAAATTTCATGGTTTCTGGAGCTAGATAAGAGTTATAAAAGGGAATGGCTACAAATGGGTACAGGTTTTTCTTTCAGAATAAAGGAAAAAAAATTTATACACATTAATGTAGGTGCACAACACTGTGGATAAGCTAATTCCCTAGAATTGGAAATGGACACTTCATGAAGGAATTTCATTGTGGATAGATTAAACTAAATAATGTTCTTATAAAAAAAGTACATAAGATGAAATGCTCTGAGGCATGTACAGCCCACTCACTAGAACACATGCCCTAAAGAATGATGCTTTTTATTGCTTTTTTATCTGCAGAGACTAGCGTAGGTGTGAGACTTACAGACTGAATAAAGACTGGATACTGGGAATGGTCTTTGAAGCAAAAACTCAAGCCATTAGAACTAGCTAGGCTTTGGTTAGCTCTGATTACTGCAAAGTATGAGCCCACTTTAGATATGATTTCACAGGTATGAAATTTGGTAATTCACAAAAACTCCCATATCTGTCCCAGATATTTGATAATTATACACACATATAAAAGTTCTATGGACAGGCCAGTTCACTATCTCTGAATTTAACAAAGGGAGAAAATAAACTTCCTAGAATTTAGCAGTCTGCCCTGGGACTGGGCTGAAAATGGTATCACAAAACCAGAGGCCAGGCATAAATTACATTTTGCCACATTGCCACCCTTATCGGCAAGTGGAGATGAACCATTGTTCATGTTACAAACATTCAAAATAATAACCAGAAGGTCCCATTCAAGGTCTGAGGCTTATCTCAAGATCCACCTCTAATATACATTGGCATTAAATCACCTGATCATTTTCTTTCCCTATCCACTTATCCACAGCATCTGTTTGATAAGGCTTCCTCTATTTTCCTTAATAGTATGCCATGAAGAATGATAGTAGTCATGCAAACAGCTAACAAACATGACTCCACATCATTTTCATGTGTTGCATGTCTCCCACCCCTGCTCCCAGGTTCCATTATCCTAAGGAATTGCAGCCCCATCCAGTCATTATCAGAGCCCCATCAAACAAAAAGATGTGTTCATGTTAGATAGTCACAAGTTTGCTGTGCACTCACTCTACATGTAAAAAGTGGAATCCCCAAAATGTTAAGTTAGGATTTTCTAGAATCAGAAAATGACTGAGGAGAACCACTGGGTATCAAGGCCACTATTCTCACTCTATCCCAGTATTCTTTCCATAGTCATTAAGCTCCCACACACTTCCCTTCACTCTGAAACAGTGATGTACCTCATCCACTTCCAAGGACTCTACCTCAGTGGGCACCCACCCTGTATATGAGTTCCAAATGCATCAGCTATTTCATTGAAGTTTGAGTGGCCTATCTTTATCTCTTTAACATACTTGACCCTGCCCATACCCAGATTATTTCTTCTTTCCAGTCTATAAGCATCTAGAAGACCTGACCATGAAGAGATCCAATGGACTGGCAAGGGAAACACAACACCCTGAGTTCCAACTATAACTCTTCTCTTTGGTTCCTTTTCCAGGGATGAGAGAACAGCCTCTCCCCACCTTCTTTATGTATGAAAATAAATTTGGTGGCCAATATTTCTTCCCAAAATCCTGGGATAAAGAGAGATAACACCTGGTCACCATGATGAAGTCTTCTAATTGCCAAAGCAGACTGAATCCCAGTGATCTTTGACTCTTCCTTAGATATGACAGGCATTCTGTAGCATTATCAGTACTTGTGCTTAAGGGTCATGCCTAGGTAGGGATCCAAATACATAAACTTGCAAAGTCTTCCCAAATCCCAGTTACAACATATTTCTGGCCAGTATCAAAACATGTTTGCCTTTAAGGAAATTTGGAGATTTAAGAGTTCAGTTTCATAGATTACATGAGCCTAATAAAACTAGTTCTTAAAAGAGTGATGAGTGAGTAAACAAATGATGAAATGACCTGTATGTGATGCTGAAATTCCAAACATAAGGTAATAAAACACATTCATATTTTACTGGGTAATTAACTCACATGAGATGTATGAGATGTTTAATCAATTGACAACACATTAGAATAAATGCCAGAAATGGGGTTTAGAATGTATACAGTCAAACTGCCCTGTGATATGAAGTATAGTATAAGGAGTGAAATCCAAGAAAAAATACAGAAAATGAAAGATCACTTCAATAAAAAATTAGAAATTGTGAAAAAATACCAAGTAGGAATTTGTGAAATGAAGGAATCAATAAACCAAATCACAAACTCAACAGAAAGCATCACCAACAGCCTAGACAACTTGGAAGACAGAACCTCTGACAAAGACAAAATTTATACTCTTGAAAAAAATCAATCAAGAAATAAATGAACAGAACTTACAACAAATTTGGGATAATATAAAAACAGCAAATTTAAGATTTATCAGAATAGACAAAGAAGTGGAGATAAAAATCTAAGAAATGCACAATGTTTTCAATGACCTAATAGAAAATTTTCCAAATCTAAATAATGGTATGGGAAATCAAATACAACAGGCTTACAGAACCACAAGTGTACAAAATTACAACAGAATATAAGCAATGTAAGAACGAGTGATATAGATTAAAGATAGAACTTTAAAAGTTGTGAAAGAAATAAATTGAATTACATATAGGGGAAAGCCAGTTTTAATTTCACCTGTTTTTTTAATGCAGCACTCAAAGACACTCAAAGACTGAAGTGAGGTTTTGGGAAAAAATATATCGTAAACATGTACTTTATAAAGAAGTTGGAGTTTCCATCCTCATATCAAAGTGCACTTCAAGTCAAAGTTAAAAGGGATAAAGAAGGACATTCATACTGCTAAGGAAATCATACATTAAGAAGACACAACAATCATAATATATCTGTCCCCCAAAATGGAGCATCTACCTACATTGAACAAACCCTTTTCAGCTTCAAGAATCAAACACTACAAAATAGTAATACTGGCTTACTTTAACACACCTTTAACTCCACTGGATAGATCTCCCAAACCAAAACTAAGCAAAGAAACTATAGTACTAAATAATGTAATCAATAACTTAGACATAAAACACATATAAACAGTATTTCACCCATCATCAAGAAAGTACACTATCTTCTCAACCTTCTCAACTGCACATAAATCCTTTTCTAAAACAAACCATATATTATGCCAAAGAGTCACAATTAACCAATACAAAAAAAAGAGAAATACTACCCTACATTCCATCAGATAATAATAGAATGAAACTAGAAATGAATTATATAATAAAAATAGCAGGTAGTCCAACACCTGGAGACTGGAGAGTAGTAGAAAATGGACAGTAGTACAGATCGGGGGGGGGGAATGGAAATATACTTAGACATAAGTGATAACACCTATAGAACATGTCAAATTATCTGGGATATTATGAAGAAAGAATTAAAAGAAAAGTTCATTGCATTGAGTTCATTCATTAAAATAATTAAAGGCCAAAAAACAAATATCCTAACTTTACATCTCAAAGTCCTAGGAAAAAAAGAACAAATCAACACTAAAACTAGTAAAAGACAGGAAACAATAAAAACTAGGTTTGAAATCAATGAAATTGAAACAATGAAAATAATTTTTAAAAATGAGAATATTGAAACTTTGTTCTTGTACAAAATAAATTAAATTGATAAACCCTTAGATAATCTATTAAAATGAAAGAGAGAGAAAACACAAATTACTAAAGTTCTTGATGAATAAGAAAATATCATGATTGACACTACTTAAATACAGAAGAAAATAAGAAATCATTTTTAAAAATTGTTGTTCAATGAAATAGAAAATCTTGAAGATGTTGACAGATTTCAAAAGACAAATAAACTACCCAAACTGAATCAAGAGAATATGCACTATGTAAAGAGACCAATTACAAGCAATAAAATTGAAGACATTTCAAAATTCAACCAACTAAGAGAAGTCAGGTATCAGAGACCAATTCTCAGCTGATTTCCACAAGACCTTCAAAGAAAAATTAATTCCAATACTTCTAAAATTATATCATGAAATAGAAAAGAAGAGAACCCTTCCTAATTCATTCTATGAGACTAGTATAATGTTAATACAAAAAGACAGACTATGACACATCAAGGAATGAAATCTTCAGATCTATACCCCTGAAGAAATAGATCCAATTACTCTTACTCAAATTCTGTCAAATCACAAAGACGCATTAAAAATATGGTGCCACTATAAACATTGATGTGGCTGTTAATTTACTATGCTAATTTTAAATTCCTAGTGTATAATATGAGGAATGGGATAAGTGAGTCAAAGGGTGGGTCCATTCCAAGTTTTCTAAGAATCTCCACACTTTCCAGACTTCTTGCACCAAATTGCAACTCCACCAGCAATATAAAAGTGTCTATTTTCCCACATCCACACCAATATCTATTATTGCTTGTGTTCTTGATAATATCCATTATAATTATAATTGGAGTAAGATGTAATATTAGAGTTTTATTAATTTGCATTTCTATAACTAGAGATGTTGATTGTGGAACCAACCTAGAAATACTTTGATGGATGAATGGATAAAAAAACTGTGGTATATATACACAATAAAATATTATTCAGGCATAAAGAATAAAATCATGGCATTTGCAAATAAATGGATGGAATTGAATAATACCATACTAAGTTAAATAAGCCAATTCCAAAAAGAAAAGGCCAAAATATATTCCCTGATAAGTGGATGATGATGTATAATGTTGGTATGGGGTTGGGGGGTGAAAGAAGAATAGAGGAACTTTAGATTATATAAATAAAAATAAGAGGGAGGAGGGGTGTATGAAAAATTGTTGAATGAGACAGACATCATTACCCTATGTACACATATAATTACATGAATGTTATGAATCTACATTGTGCACAACCATAGGAATGAAAAGATGCATCTCATTTTTGTGGATTGAATTAAAATGCAGTCTGTAAAAATAAAAAAAAGTAATTATAGCAAAAACATGGTGCACCACAAGTCAATTGGGTTTATCCCAGATATGCAAGGTTAGTTCATCATATGGATATCAATAAACATAATTCATCACATCAGTAGATGTAAAGATGAGAAATATGTGGTCATCTCATATTCATGGAGATAATTTATTTGACAAAACAAAGCACGCATTTCTGTTTAAAACACTAGAAAATCTAGGAATAGTAGGAACATACCTCAACAGATTGAAAGCCATCAATGCTAAGGCAAAGGATAACATAATTCTAGATACACCAAAAATGAAGACTTACCCATGTAAATTGGAAGAAGATATAAATGCCCTCTTTTAACACTTCTATTTGACATAGTCCTTGAAACTTGAGCCACAGCAATTGGACAAATGAAAGAAATTAAAAAGACATGAATAATAAATAAAAATTCGGCATATCACTATTTGCAAAGACATGATTCTACATTCAAAAGACACAAAAACTCCATAAGAAAACTTCTACACCTAATAAAGAAATTAAGAGAAAAATAACAAGATATAAAATTGATACTCATAAATGCATTTGTATACATCAGTAATGAATCAACATTCACAATAGTTGCAAAATATATATATTGAAAATCAACCTAATAAAAGAGGGGAAAGACCTCTACAAGAGAAAATTCAGAATGCTAAATAAGAAAATTGAGGTAATCCATAGAAAATGAAAAGATCTTTCATGCACTTGGATAGGCAGAATTAATATTTTCAAAATGGCCAAACTACCAAAACTTTTACAGATTTAATGCAATTCCTATTAAAATCCAAATGACATTCTTCAGAGAACTTCAAAAAGCAATCATGAAATTCATTTGCAAAACAAAAGATCCAGAATAGCCAAGTAATCCTTACCAAGAAGAATGAAGCAGGGGGCTCACAATGCAGATTTACAGAGTAATCGTAACAAAAATGGCATAGTATTGGCACCAAAATAGACATGTAGTAAAATGGTACAGAAGACACAGAGACAAACCCAAATAAATAGGTTTATTATTAGATAAATAATAAACAATCTAATACTAAACAAAGGCACCAAAAACACATTGAATAGAGATAGTCTATTAAACAAATTATACTGATAAAAATGGAAATTCATACACAGCAAAATGAAATCAAAGCTCTATCTATAACCCTGTGGAAAAATCAACTCAAAGGGATTAAAGATGAAGAACCTACAACAGAGACCTGCACTTAATAGAAGAAAAAGTTGGACCAAGATTACACCATGTCAGATTAGAAACTGACCTCATTAACAAAACTTGTAAGAATCAAGAAACAACAAATGTGATGGGCTCAAAATAAAAATCTCAGTAAGGGAAACAATAACATGAACAGAGAACCTACAGAATGAGAGAAAATCTTTGCCATATAAACCTTAGATAAAGCAGTAATCTACCAGTTTCTGTTCAGGATGAATTCTCTGGTGTTGAGTAAGGTGTGATTACTGATTAAAAGCTTTGTCACATTCTTTGCATTCATAGGGCTTCTCTCCATTATGAATTATCTGATGGTGAATAAAGTTTGATATATGAAAAAATGTTTTGCCACATTCTTTACATTCACAGGGCTTCTCTTCAGTATGAATTCTCTGGTGGTGGATCAGGCTTCATTTCTGATTAAAAGCTTTGCCACATTCTTTACACTCATATGGCTTCTCTCCAGTTTGAATTATCTTGTGGTGAATAGGCTTGAGTTCAGATGAAAAGTTTTGCCACATGCTTTACATATGTATGGCTTCTCTCTATTATGAATTCTCTGGTGGTGAATAAAGCTTCATTTTGTAATAAAAGCTTTGCCACATTCTTTACACTCATAGGACTTCTCTCCAGTATGAATTCTCTGGTGGTGAATAAGGTTTGATTTTGCAATAAAAGCTTTTCTACATTCTTTACAACTGTATGGCTTCTCTGCATTATGAATTCTCTGGTGTTGAGTAAGCTGTGATCTCTGATTAAAAGCTTTGCCACATTCTTTACATTCATAGGGCTTCTCTCCAATATGAATTACCTGATGGTGAATAAGGTTTGATTTATGATTAAAAGCTTTGCCATATTCTTTACATTCACAGGGCTTCTGTAGAGTATGAATTCTCTTTTGTTGAGTAAGGTGGGACCTCCAAATAAATCTTGGCCACATTCTTTACATCGGTAGGATTTCTCTCTCTTATGAACACTCTGCTGGCAAATAAGGTATGATTTGCATTTAAACTTTTGTCATGTGCTATACATTTGTAGGGCTTTTCTCCAGTTTAAATTCTCTGCCACTGAATTAGGTCTGATTTCTGATAATATGATTTGTGATGTTCACTCTCACTTAAAGTTTTCCATATTGTCCTCTCTTGTAAATTGTCAAGGTCACAGTTTCCATATTTTCCATTAATCACTTTTTTAAACATATGTCTTATTCCCTGGTCTGGTGAAAATTCTTGGGTATCTTGATAATTCATTGCTGAAATGAATGAAAATTTCATAAAAATTACTTAGTAGTCATGGATAAATATATTATGCATGCATAACAGAAAATTATAGCAATGTTAGCAATATCAGAACATCAGAAGTGTTGCAGATTAGTAAATCCAAGGCCATCATTACTACAGAAACATATGTTACACAAAAATGTACATACACAATTATGATGTTAAAATTACCCAAATTATTGTAGAAAGCACTGTATTCAAGATGAGTACATTACTAGGAATAGTGATATAGTACAGGAAAGGAATTTATTCTTTATCTACTATAGTATATCATTCTGTCTAATATAGTATGACAATTAGGCCAAAAACTCTACAAGTTACTATTACTCTCAGTAAAATAAACAAAATAAAAAACACACAAACATTTCTGACTTTTTGAAGATTGTGTGAAAACTGGTTTCTGTTTCCCAAGACACAGAGATCTGGATGTAACAGGTAGATTTTGGATGATAAAACAATGGATATTCAACAAGATTAAAGAGGGTAGGAAATCTTAAGAAAAAATATGAAAAATAATTTAATGAGAAAAACATATAAATGTTTAGAAGATTTTGCCAAAAAAAAAGTTCAAGGGCAATAAAAGCCTTGCAGAGCCTATGTCTATATTACTTGGATGAAGCCAACACAAGGAAATCAAGACTAATACAATGTTTTTTGGATATTTATGTTATTTGCTGATTTTTTATTGACAAATTCAATTTTGTATTTTTACCAATTATATCATTGTATTTTAAAGTATTTATACAAGGTGAAATGACACATTTAATATTAGTAATACAAGTATTACGTTTTATAATTAACATTTTTGTGCTTAAAATATTACATTTATTCCATTAGTATTTATCAAGATCATATTACATAACAGTCACCACGTGGTACAGCAAAACTCTTGATCACATTTTGCCCACTGAAATAAAAATTTGTAGACTCTGAGTAACAATATAAAAACACTTCACAAAACACAGTACCTGAAGATCACAATTACATTCTGAATTTCTTTCACTTGTGAATCAGTTGCTCCTGAAACTGACTTCTTGTATCTACTGTATTTCACATAATGCAAAGTTCTGCATATTAATCTTATATGATTTTAAATGACATTATATTTTGTTTTATAGCAAAATAGTAATAACATAAATACTAAGGTTTTATCATAAAATCATTGGTGGGCACATAAGTTTATTTTATAAATTGAATAATGGGACCCATGCTTTCTGCACTGAACACAATACTGAGTCTATGTCTTCAACATTCTTATTTAATCGCCTATGGATATATATTCATACTGATATTTCTGGATCATGAAATAATTCTAATTTTGTATTTATATGTGATGCTTGGGATTAAGGCCAAAGGTGCTATACCAAAGAACTACAAAACAGTCATTTTTAATATTTTGGGACACATTGTTTCTGAATTTCAGTGACTTGTCTCAAACTTGAAATCCTTTGCATGGTCTCACAATTAGCTGAGATTTCAAATATGTAATTTGAAACTGTACTTGACTTATTTATTTATTTAATATCTTCCATACTGATTTACCAAATGACTCTATAATCTACTGTTGACTTTTTTGTATCGACAAATAAATTAAAAATAGTATAGCACATAAAGACAAATGAAATCAGATCTAAATTAATGAACCAAAATATTAGGAATGAAACACTAGATAAGTGAGAGTTATTTATTACCCAAAGAATGCTGAATAACAATTACAAGGAAGTTTGGTTAATCAAATTCAGAGAAAAATTGTTAATACAAATAAGGAGAAATTCTGTATGTGAAGATGTTGGGGGCTGTGCCATGTTGACACCCCAGGAAGGTGCCTGATCACATCGGCAGCGAGGAGGTTAATTGACATAAGCACACTCAGGGGAGTTATTGTCCATGTACACAAGGTATGCGCATGTGTTCTCAAGCACTCCTAATTGTGCCTGCTCAGAGCATCTGGCCTAACCTTTGCATAAGAGGCATGGCCCTGCTCTCTGCCTCCTGGAGGTGATATAATCATAGGTGGAGCGAGACAGACACAGCAGCCATTAGCAGAAAAGCAGCTAGAAGAAAACACACAGCAGCAGCTAGTAGAAGACACGTGGCAGCAGCTAGAGGAAAAAACGTGGCAGCTAGTAGGAAAAAGCGGCGGCAGCTAGCAGGTGTAGCAGGTCTCTCTTCCTCTAAATAAAGCCTGTCCTTCTCTCAAAGTCTCTAAGCAAAGTCTCTCTTTCTCTCTGATAAGCAAAGTCTTTCTCTCTCTCTCCTCTCAAAGCAAGTAAACCTCATTTCCTCTATCCTCTATAAACAAGCAAGAAGACAGTGCACTAAAGAGAAAGATAGAAGTAGCACAGTTTCCAGTCCACCACCAATAAGGCCCTTGCAAGTTGTTGCTGCAAGAGGTGACAAATATCCACGGATTTTGTACCACAAAGAGCCAGTGACATGAAGACATTTTTAAGAAAAAAATGTCTGAGGGAGAGGCAGGAATTGTGTGTAAATTGGTCATACTAGCATCATAGTGTAAGGTGAGTAAAGAGGACCTTAAGTTCAAAACCAGTCTTAGCAACTTAGTGAGACCCTGTGAAAAATTAAAAACCTGTATAATATATAAAATGAAGTGACAATAAAAATATATACAGAGAAGTGGGAGAAAAATCAAAGTATGCCACTATGAAAAGCAATGAATCTTATGTTAAACCATTGAGCAAATTAGAAAAAAAAATAAGAAATATAGAAAATAACTTACAAAATAGGAGTAGTGAGTTCTTCATTTTTCAAATTATATTTGATTAATGCTTTATTATAAAATAAATAAAATAACTTGATTAACAAAATTAAATCTAAAAGAAGGAACTGCCATGTTATTTCTGGCAGAGAATGACTGGCAAGAAATGGAGCATCCTATGAGTCAACTGTGGCCCTCTAGCTCCAGGCTGCTTGGGTAAGATGCTGGCCAAGGGAAAGTTCAGTCTCTCTCCTGCAGGGTCTGAGATCTCCTGCCGTGACTGCCCATGAGTTAGTTTAGGCTGTGAAGGATTAGGATCTATGCCTGCATGACCTGATAGTTGCATTGACATTTATGACCCCAGACCCAGTAATACTTGTGTGTTAAATCTCCTGGCCCAATACTGTCTATCCTGGTCAAAGCTTGCACTGAAAAAATGGCACTATTGGGTGGTGGGGGTATGGTATTTCAAGAATAATTGTAGGCAACCTAAAAGTGATGAATTGAGCAGGGGGACAAATTGATGACATAAAGTTTTAACAATCAGGAAAGATGAGGGCCCTCTGTGTCCACTATGTGCAGGCTTCATTTGATGACACCTTGTCCTGAGAAGGTAAACAAAAATCATATCCATCCCAGAAGGTGAGTGAAGATGTGGAGCATGATGGGTGAAATAGTGAACACCTTTGGACAGTTGTGGGTTGTTTTACCAAAAAGAAAAACTGCAAGGTAACAAACTATATGATCTATTGGAAAGGCCCAACACCCTTCAGGAAGATTTACTGGTCTTTTGTAGAAGACTTGTATATATATTATGAAAATGTTGCTCTCAACTTGCTCCCCAACCTATTAAAAATTTGCTACAACTTCACATTATAAATTTTAAAGAGGGTACTGATATATGTTGCAGTTAGGATATAATATTACATAAACACTTATTTGTTTTAAAAAGTCAGAAATGCCCTCTGGGAGTGATTTTGAAAGGAATTGTTAGACTACCTCTAGGAGTGACATTGTCCACATTTATTCAGGGGTAAGAGAACATGAAGAAGACTTTGAGCTTGAGAAGAGAGTATCCTGGGCAAGACTAATTATGTGTAAAAGACATTTTTCATATTATAACCATTTCTTGGTGTGTGCATTTTACTACTCATTCCTGTATACATATTTGAAAATGTTGTTTTTTTAGAAATATCAACGTTTTAGATACACTAATTTTAAAAGTAGAAGGAGTTAAACAAAAAACATATTTAAATTAATTTTAAAAATTTCTATGAAATATTTTGTGGAAGATAATAACCAAAATCCCCGTTGAGTAAAAATCATTGCATGCTCTTTCTCTAAAGCACCATGGCAGTGTGCTTACAATGAGGCAAAAGTAACTATTGTTACTATGTGTATGGGGTTTGTTTTATATTGTCTTTATATAGTGTACATAAGTGAAAAATGAGTCCTAGTCTACATGTGACTTTTTTAGATTTTAAAGTTTGTCATTGTATGACAAAAGTATAATCAGTAAAAAAATTTTTGTATGATTTGTTAAAATTTTTAGGAAGGAATTACTTTTTCAATAGTAGTATTATAGCAGATTGGGTTGGTGAAGGACAAGAATGTTCATATTTTAAAGACATCTTTAAATTAGAACTATTGTTAAATGTGTGCACTTCGTTCAAGACTGAATGTACACAGTGGACAAATTGAAACCTCTAGTCTGCCTAGATGTTTATAAGTGCCTGGTGAATATTAAATGTAGAGGTAGTAAAACATCAATTCATAAACCTGTACTCTCTGATATGTGAGGCTAACACACAATAATGTGGGAGAATGTAGAATAAATTTTAATTGGATTAAATAATATGGAATTAAAGAAAGGAAGTGGAGATGGGTATAAGAAAGGCAATAGACTGAAGCAGAAATAACTTTTCTGTGTTTATATGTGAATACACAAGCAGAGTAACCACACATTGTATGCAACAGCAAACATGGGTAGTTATACTCCAAGTATAACTTTATAACTTATTTACAAAAAGAACAAATTAAAATTTAAAAAAGAAAAATAATAAATCTAAAAGAAATACAAATATATGCAATCAACTTGGAACTATATATCTAAGAAATCATGTAGAATTAGAGCAAAACATTACAAAAGTGTTACATAAAAATGTGGTCAAAAGAAAGCTTGCATGGTCACATTATGATATAGGAAACAGTTTAAAGAAAGAAGTTATATGAGATAAAATATATTTTAAATTTAACAAAAAAGCTTTGAGAAGAGGCAAAGTAGAATATTATATGAAGATAAAAAGAACTTTCCCTAGAATACTGTAATAAGAATAGGAAAGAAAAACACTAAAGCTTAATGGGTATGTAAGTATTAAAATTATTTTGTGATCATAATAGAATAAGGTAAAAATCAAAATGTGGAAAGGATATTCAAAAATCCACACATATGTGGTGATTGATTAAAGAGGGTTGAATATGATCATTTTCCCGAATGGAAAGATTAAATTAAAAGACCTTTGTACTCCTCAAAATATCTGGAGATTCCATGTAAATCTCTGTTATTTTTTGCAGAGACAGAAAACAACTTATTCTAGAAATTTTGTGGAATCTCAAACTTTTATGGATATATCAAAAATATTCAAAATAGAAACAAAATTGGGAGAAAGTTATTTCATGATTTAAAAATATTAAACACTACAATATCCAATTGACGCTAGTGACATAAATTAAAACAGAAGGACAGTGAATTCTGAGTTTGAAGTTCATGCATATATAGCAAATAAGACATTTACTTGTTATGTCCAGACCAGTGTTTGTTATGGTATTATTCAACAGAGCTACCATGGGGAAGCAAAACAAATATACCTTGAAATGAGTAAATGGAGGATTTTGGAATATAGAAACTATATGATATTTTTCAAGTAAAAACATAATACTTTTTTGCAAAATCTATAATCAGGGTAAATCCTCAGTACATTGTGGTAACTGAAATATGTCTCTATATCAAAGAAAAATATAGTAGAACTCTACTTGTGTAAGACACCAAAATCCAAACAAATAAACAATTAAAAAAAGCCTCCTGAACAGAAATGACAAGGATAATATTGATGAGAGAGACAGATATGAGTGCTTGTTTACATGGGAATTGATTTATTAACTTTTGAGATGTAAACTTCCTACAGATATATTACATCACAATTTGAATTAACATTGCTGAACAGCATATGTGATGTGATATGTTGAAATGATTGAGCACTGTTTTGTGGTTTTGATCACAATTAAAATTTTAAAAGCATAAAATAGAACCAATTGTACGAATGTTTGAAAGCTAAATTTAAAATGCTATAGTCTTTATCCTATAAATACAAATTCATGAATATATAGATAAAGGTCATGCATATAATCCAGAATTATTAGTGTACTTCTGATGTAGGAAATTCATAATCTCAAGTCCATTGTCAATAACTTCATGAGGTAGAAAGGGTTGGGGTGTCATCCATTAATAGATTACCCCTGGATTCTATCCTTATTACATTAAGTATAAAAAATATGAATTACTATGTACCTAGGCAGGATAAAAAACAATAGGAAAATATAAAACTCATTTAAAAAGGTGTACTATTTATAGAAACAATGTAAAGCACGTATAATTTTTTGGCAATAGAAACGAAAAATTATGCATATATTAAGTTTAATATTATACTAACTTCTGAAGTAATAAAATTGCCATATATTCATAAAGTATAGCCAAAAATAAAACACTAATACATGAAGGAAGGAAACCTATTCTCCAACATGAAATCTAACCTCTGAAATGAAAGAAGGGAAAATTTAACTAATAATTTATATATGACAATAGATATATATTTTACAAATAGTTTCATATAACTACAAATTGCAACTATCACTATGGACCAAAAAAAAAGCATTTATTGTGAATCTTCACTTTCATTTCACAGAAAATTCTTTACAAGTATTTACAAAGAGCATTTATAAGGTAATTTTAATGAATAAATATATACATAATGTTAAACAGATTTAGAATATTATTCTCCAACAATGTGCACATACCACATGGAGACCCACAAATAACAGACGATCTTCTAGATTATGCTGACACTCACTGGCAAAAGGGAGTTTGGTTGGTTAATTTAAATGAACTGGGGCATCACTGGAGACAAAAAGATTTTAAAAATTTTGAAAAACTTGATAAACATAGGGCAGTACATGTTCAATGACACAGGAGATATCAATCTAAGCTTCTGAAAAATATTTTCTGTTGTTGCAACAACATTTTGAAGTTTGAAATCCTCCTTGATCTTTGGGCCTCTGTCACTGGCTCTTTGCAGTACAAAATCTGTGGATATTTGTCACTGCTTGCAGCAACAACTTGCATGAGTCTTATGGGTGGTGGAGTCAAAACTGAGGCACTTCTTTCTCTTTAGTGCACTGCTTTCTTGCTTGTTTATAGAGGATAGAGGAAATGAGGTTTACTTGCTTTGAGAGGAGAGAAAGAGAGACTTTGCTTATCACAGAGAAAGAGAGACTTAGCTTAAGAGAGACTTTGAGAGAAGGACAGGCTCTGCTTAAAGCATAGAGGAAGAGAGACTTGCTATGCCTCACTTAAGTTCTACTGCTTCTTACTGGTGCGTCCTGCATCCTGCAAACTAAGTGTACATCTACCTAAGGTGCTTCACTGATACGTCTCAGTTCTCTGCTCTTCCATCTGCCTTCTGCCGCTGCTCCTACTCACTGCTGCCACACATGTCTTCTGCTGCTGTGTGTCCCTACTAGCTGCTGCGCATGTTTTGCTGCTTCTGTGTGTCTTCTACTACTGCTTTTCTGCTAATGCCTGCTGTGTCTCTGTCTCACTCCACCTATGCTTATATCACCTCCAGGAGGTGGAGAGCAGGGCCACGCCTCTTACGCAAAGATTAACAAGACACTAGATGTCCGAGCAGGCACAATTAGGAGCACTTGAAAACACATGCGCATACCTTGTGTACGTGGATGATAAAATCACCTGAGTGTGCTTATGTCAATTAACCTCCTCACTGCCAATGTGATCAACATGGCACAGTCCCCAACACTCCACGACATATATTCAGACTCATAATACACTACAAATACAGGAACTAGTTATTACCCTTTCATTCTATATGCAACCATGAACACCAATCCTAATTTCCCTTGAAAGTACATCAATGCCCTTGCAAATTATCGTCCCTTTTCTGTAGCTCCCAAGGGACAGCCACATATATATATGCGGATTCGTATTTTTTCTGGCACAAGAAATATGAGCAAAGGCTTTCCTAACATCAGAGCACCTACCCAAAAACCTACAATTTAAACCAGTTGATCCTGAGATATGCAACTCTAATCCTTGTCTCTCCAAATGAAGAGTACACCACAATCTCAGAAACTTAATCCCCTGCTAGCTGCCACCATTTTTCCCTCTAGCTGCTGCATTTATCTTCTTCTCTCTGGCTGCTGCCGTGTGTCTAGCTGTTTCCGCGTGTGTAGCGCTGTCTCGCTCCGCCTGTGCTTATATCACCTCCAGGAGGCGGAGAGTAGGGCCACACCTTTGATGCAAAGATTAGGCGAGAATCTCTGAGCAGGCAATTAGGAGTGCTTGAGAACACATGAGCATACATTGTGTGCATGGACAATAAATCACCTGAGTGGGCTTATGTCAATTACCCTCCTCGCTGCCAATGTGATCAGGCGCCATCCCGGCGCTGCCAACATGGCACAGCCCCCAACAATTTCCCCTTCTTTATATACAATGAAATGAAAGCTGGCAGGGATCGTGTCTGTCCATGGCAGAGCAACATCCTTACCCGTCATCGGAATTCTGACCTCCAGGCGTCAGAACCCTATCTTAGGTTGGTATGAGCTCCCCATGAATCTTACCCGTCTTTGACTACTGATCCAGCACACCAAGCCATATACTGGGAGATTGTTCTGCTTCAAGGGCAGCCATGGCCTGTTTTATGATGACATAAGCCTGTTGACTGGCTTTTAGGCATTTGTAGATAGAATTAACACAAGCACACCCAAGCCTATTAGTGTAAAACCTAAAATTCCCAAAATCTGGTACCAAACTGTACTGAAAAAACAATTGTTTCACTTTCTTTACTTTTTTCAATATTAACTCCATTAACCTTCTAGTCAGTGCACTTCCCTTTACTTATACGCCTTCCTTAAAGATGATGTATCAACATGAGGAATTAGAAAGTGAGTTACATAGGATGAAAATAAGCAGCTTGCTTTACTGAGAAAAAGATGAAAATTATCTATGTGGCTCAATCAGCTTATGAGGGGCTATGGGTCCAACCAATTCCAATTTAGAAATTGCCCGAGTGATGCAATCACTATCAGCAAAAAGATCTGTTACTCCCCAAACTCTACAAGGGCTATGACAACTGCTTCCATTTTGTGAGCCTTGAGTTGAAGAGTTCTGTGCCTTGTTTCTTAAATGATTTGGTAACATCTTGCCCTCAACATCAGTAACTAATTTGCACTCATTAACCCGATGTTTTCCCTTTCTGCACTTTGGGCAAAAACCTGGGGTACAAGGTGTAACAGATTTTACTATAGTTATCTCTTGGCTTTTCTTTTGTTAGGGCATTGTCTCTTTGCTGCTGTATATATGTGCATACACTCCAGGATCATATTAATTTTGAGTATCTATTGAAGCATATCAGCCTTCTATTAGCATATCAATATTTCTACCTTGCTACTGTGTTTCTGCAAACAGTTTCAACAGCTATTTCTTGCCAATGAGATCCCCAATTTGACATTGTCCTCCAGATAACACTGCTTTGCATAGCTTTTTCCAACCAGTTGTAACTACCTCTTTAAGTTCTTTGTATTAGATTCAGCTCTCTCTTACCTTTTTCCCTTGTTCTTAAGTTTTCACTGCCACTTAGTTATTCCTTTCTGGGGTTCTTTGTATTAGGTTTAGATTTCTCCTATATTTTTCCTTTTTTCTTAAGCATTGAGTAATTGTTTTCTAAGTCATTACCACACAATTATTCCTCCCTTTGTTTTCTTTAACAAATCTTTTCTGTTGCTATTAGATCCTGTTTATGAAGATCCCCTTGTGGCACATTGAGCAACTTTTCCTCTATAAACCCTGGGCTTATTTCTGCTAGAGTTTGAACATAGGATCGTACAGTGGTTTCCTTATTTTCTAATTCTTCCCCAGTGTTTCCTTCCTCCCCCGAACTTTCCTGTTTTTGGTTACCCCAGCTAACTTCCTTTTTAATCTCTCCCAGCATTTCTCCTTCTTGTAGTATATTTTTCACACCTCCTTTTGAATTATCCCTTCAGACTGACTTCATGATATTTCTGAATCCATCCTTCACTGTACAAAGCCCACACTAACATAGTACAAACACAAACAACACAAAATACACACATTCCGGAGCTCCTCTATCATCCTCTTTACAATGGGACCAAAGACATGAACTCTTGACAAACAACAAACACACAAAATCTTATTTTAATAATACCTGGCCAGTCCACTGGGGGTTACTTAACCCAGCTCCCTGTACCTGAGCCCTCTTTGACCCAGCTTCCTGTATACTACTTTAACTTTTCTTGACTTATTTTACTTGACTTGTTTTGGTTTTAAACACAAACAACACAAATACACCCATTTTTGCACTTCACTGTCATGTCCTTTGTGACCTTTAGTTTTTGACCAACACTATTTCTTTTTACTATCCCTCGCCCTTAAACTGCTCTGTCCAGACTCCTTCGAGGTTCCTACTTTCCCTGCTGTATCTATTCGCAGAGGCAGATCTTGTATTTTCCCTTACCCTATTCCTGTGAGGTTCCTCAGTTTCCCCACTGTGCAGATTTCCCTTTTTTTCCTGTAAGGTTGTTGGTAATTTTCCTTCCCCACATGCTCTCCATTCCCTGGACGGGCCACCATTCCCCGGACAGGCCACCATTTGTCGCTGGCTCTTTGCGGTACAAAATCCGTGGATATTTATCACCACTTGCAGCAACAACTTGCACGGGTCTTATGGGTGGTGGAGTGGAAACTGAGGCACTTCTATCTTTCTCTTTAGTACACTGCTTTCTTGCTTGTTTGTTTATAGAGGATAGAGGAAATGAGGTTTACTTGCTTTGAGAGGAGAGAGAGAGAGACTTTGCTCATCAGAGAGAAAGACTTTGTTAAGAGAGACTTTGAGAGAAGGACAGTCTTTGCTTAGAGCTTAGAGGAAGAGAGACTTGCTATGCCTGCTAGCTGCCGCCGTTTTTCCCTCTAGCTGCTGGGTTTATCTTCTTCTCTCTGGCTGCTGCCGCGTGTCTAGCTGCTTCCACGCGTGTAGCTGTCTCGCTCCACCTGCGCTTATATCACCTCCAGGAGGAGGAGAGTAAGGCCACGCCTCTTAACCAAAGATTAGGGGAGATGCTCTGAGCAGCAATTAGGAGTGCTCGAGAACACATGCGCATACATTGTGTGCATGGACAATAAATCACCTGAGTGGGCTTATGTCAATTAACCTCCTCTCTGCCGATGTGATCAGGTGCCATCCCAGCACCGCCAACATGGCACAGCCCCCAACAGGCCTCTCAACCATGTCTTCTACTATGTTAGGTTACAATATTTTGTATTACTGATATAGTGTAGTACTTTTCTAAAGTGAAAGATATATAACCTCCCAGGAAAAGGAGAGATTTAAAATGAAAAGGGATGTCTTTAACATTTTATCTGTACCAAAAATGTCCTTTTATTTCTTGAAACCACAAATATGAAGCACATTCTTATAGAGATGCTCCCAGAAGCTATTCTGCAAGGGAAGATAATTAAATAATCATAATTAATTAAAAATTATAAAGGGAAGTTATGCTTACTAAGGAAGATCAAGTTTTTGTAATTCTCGAACATCACATCTCTATATAAGTTTTATTGAGCTGACTGAAGGCACTCCCACTCCTCTTCAGTGAAAGCAATTGCCGCATCTCTGAATGTCAACAGAATCTGAAATAATAGGTAAATAGTACACTGAATACTTGATCATTCACAGAGTTTTTAATTTAACAGAAGTTGCAATGAGAGTAGACTCCTATGGAGGTGATGACTTTAATTATTTATTAATATACTTTTATACAGTGATACTCATATACCTCTGAAGTAAAACAAACATAAGTCCAAAAGGAGTATGATAATTTCACTTTTATGGAATAAAATATAAAACTCAGGCATCAACACAAGAATATAGATTTTGTAATTTTATATGTCATGAACTAAATTTTGTATATCCCTCAGATGAGAGAGTCATGGTAATTAATAAAGGGAATCCTCAAATATAATTGCACAACCATGAACCAGAGATACAGAAATAAAAAATGTGATTCAACAGTTCTGCAATGGAGCAGTTTTCTGAAAATATATAGCGACTCCTCTAGTTATTCCAGAACCAGTAGAATTAGAGAAATTTTAAAAGGCAACGAGGTTGACTACTTAAACATTTACTAATGAATTAGTGTTTAAATATTTTATGGTATTTATGTATGTTATTAAAATATCAAATAGCAACAACAATCCCATTTGGATATTTTATTCTTTGTTTTTCAAATTTAAACTTATTTTAATATATGAAATAAAAATTGTATACATTTATTCAATAAAGCTTTGATACGTGTTTACATTGTATTGTGTTTATAACAGGATAACTATTTAGCTCTTCAAACATTGTCATTTTTATTTAATTTTATTGGTTCTTTTTATTTCTACATAACAGTAGAAACCATTTTCATGAACACTTAGAAACATTGGATATATCTTATTCTAATTAAAATAACAATTGTCTTTTGGGTGGGCACAATGGTGGAACTCAGGTATTTTTATATGCCTAGAAAGGAAAACTATGTTAGATTTATTCTACTGTTTCATATTCCTCTTCCCCTTCTTTTTTTCCACCATTGTTTAATCTTATAAACTTTTCTTACCCTCACACACTTTATGTGGTTTAGATTTCACATATCAGCAAAAAATTCAACCTTTGGATACAGGAATTGGTTTATTTCACATAGTATAATATTCTTCAAATCCATCCATTTACTGGCAAAAGTCATGGCATCATTCTTTTTTTTTAAATGGTTGAATACAAATGCATTGTGTATATATGCCCCAATTTCTTTATCTATTCATTTGTTGAAGAGCACTTAGATTGGTTTCATTACCTAGATATTCTAAATTGTGCTGCTATAAATACTAATTTAGCACTGTCACTTAGTATGCTGATTTTAATGTCTTTTGGGTATATATTGAAGAGTGATTTCACTGGGTTAAATGGTGGATCATTCCTTTAAGAATATCCATATAGCTTTTCAGAGGGATAGTAACAATGTGCATTCCCACCAACAATGTGTAAGAATTCTGTTTTCCCCACATCCTTAGGAACATGCATTGATTTTATTGTTGATACATGCGATACTTACTGGACTGAGATGGATTCTCAGGATAGTTTTAAATTGTATTTCTGTAATATTTAGAGATGTTGAACTTGTGTTCAAATATTTGTTGATCATTTCTATTTACTCTTTGAGAATGGTCTGTTAAATTCCCTTGCCCCTTTATTGATGTTTTTCTTTCTTTCTTTTTTTGTCTTGCATATGTGTGTTAAGCTATTTGAATCCTAGAAATTGACAACATATGCATATAGGAAAGTTCTTCTCCCATTCTGTAGGTTCTGTCTTTATTTTTCTTTTGCTGTGAATGTATTTAGTTTGATCTCATCCAATTTATTATTATTATTATTTTCTTTTAATTTTAGGGTCTTGTTCATGAAATCATTTCCTGTACCAGTGTGCTGGAATTCTGGATCTATCTGCTCTTCTAGAAGGTGCTGTGCTTCTGTTAAGATTTCTAGGTCTTGGATCTATTTAGTGTTGACTTTTGTGGAGGGTTAAAAATAAGAATTACCTTTCATTCTATTACATATGGATTTCCAGTTTTTCCAGCACTGTTTTTTTTTTTTTTGCAAATGCTATCTTTTCTCCATTGCTTACTTTTAACAACTTTGTCTAATATGAGTTTAGTATATTGATGTGAAGTTTCTTGCTATGTCTTCGATTCTGTTCCATTTGCTTTTGTGTATATTGTGTTACATATACATGTGTGTATATATATGTATATATACCAGCTCTCTTTGCTGGATTTCATTGTAGAGATATTCACCACTTTAATTAATTTGATTCTGAAGTAGCTTTTTTTCTTGAGGCTAATGTGAATGGGATAGTTGTCCCTATTTCTAGTTTAGCTGATTGATTATTGATGTACAGAATTTCAATTGAGTTATGTGTATTAATTTTGTATCCCACTACTTTGCTGAATATCTTCATGAATTCTAGGAGGTTACCAGTTGCATTTTTGGGATATCTACATATTGAATCATGATGTCTGCAAAATAAATTATTTGAAATCTTTTTTTCCTATTCATATCACTTTAAATTCTATCTTTTGCTTGATTGCTTTAGCCACAGTTTCAAGGAGTTTGCTAAATAAAATTGGTAAATAAGGACATCCTTTTCTTCTTCCTGTTTTTAGTGGGAATGATTTAAGATTCTCTATATAGAATAATGTCAGCCTTGTTTTTGCCATATACAGCTTTTAAAACCTTGAAAGAAATTCCATCTATCCCAAGTTTTTCCAAAGTTCTAAACATGAATGGATGCTGTATTTTGTCAAATGCTTTTACTGCATCTACTGAAATGATCATGTATTTCTTGTCTTTATGTCTATTAATATTATGGGTTAGATTTGATGATTTCCATTTGTTGATCCAACTTACATCCCTGAGTTGATCATGGTGAACTGTTGTTTTAATATGTTTTTCTTTGCAATTTGCCAGTATTTTATTAAGAATTTTTTGCACCAATATTCAACTAGGAAATCAATGTGAAGTCTTCATTCTTTGATGTGACTTTGTCTTATTTTGGTACCAAGCTACAGGTTTCATAGAATTAGTTTGAAAGTGTGCCTTAGTTTTCTATTTTGTGGAAAAATTTGAGGACTTTTGATGTTAGTTCTTTAAAATCTTGGTAGAACTTGGATGAGAATCCATACAGTCCTAGACTTTTCTTTTTGGTATGTTTTTCATGACTTTCTCAATTTCCTTACTAGAATTTGATCCATTCAAATTTTCTATATCCTTCTGAATCATAGGTCATATGTATCTAGAAATATTCTAATATATTTTAGTACAAAAACAGAAAGTAATTTCTGATTCTTCTCTGTATTCCAGTAGGGCTTGTGGTGTTATGTTCATCACGGATTTTTAAAATTTTCATTTTCCTCTCTTTCCTATATTCAGTGGGCTTAAAATTTTATCAAATTTATTTAATGTTTCAAAGAACCGACTTTTTTCATTAATTTTTGAATTGTTTTTATAATGTCAAATTCATTAAGTTGGAGTCTGATTTAATTTCCTGTGATCTATTGATATTGTTACTGGTTTGTTCTTCTTTGTTTAGGGCCTTGAGATGTAATTATGGTTCATTTATTTGGTGTCTTCCTGTTATTTAATGAATGGGCTCAATAATATGAACTTTCTTCTTACAGCCTCCTTCATAGTGGCCCAAAAGTCTTGATATGTTGTACCATTATTCTCATTTACTACTAAGTATTTTTTTTTATTTCAACTCTGATTCACACTGGTATATATTCATCATTCAATAAAATTATTGAATACAATTTAATCTCCAGGTGCTTTTATATTTTCTACTTTTGTCTTCTGATTGATGTCTAATTTAATTCCATTATGATAAAATAGTAAGCAGAGGATTTCCTTCATTTTTAATTTTTTACTTGCAATGAGATGCTTTCTGGCCTAGAATAGGGTATATATTGCAAAATGTTCCAAGTGCTGTTGAGGAAGGTGTATTCAGTCACTGATGGATGAAATATTCTACATATGTCTGTTAAGTGTATATTTTTTCATTCTGTAGCATGTTTAGTTTTTATTTAGATTAACTAATTCTGAGAGGGGTGTATGTTAAGGTTATCTAGTAGTATTGTGTTTTGTCCTATTTGACTCTTAATGTTGAGGAGAGTTTGTTTGATATTTGTAGCTGCTCTTAGTACGGCATAAATATCAATGACTGCAATTACTTCTTGCATAATTCCCTTAAGGAGAATAAAAGGAACTTCTTTGTCTCTTCTGATTAACTCTGCTTTGAAGCCCAATTTATCTGATATGAGAATAGAAACTGCCCCTTATATATGAAGACAACATGAATAATATATCTTCACCAAACTTTTGCTTTCATTCTACATTTGTCTTTCTTTATGTCTAAGTCTTTTGAAGACAATATATACTTGGTCTTGTTTTCCAATTCAACCTGCAAGTCTATGTCTTTTTTAGATGATCTGAGACAACTTTATAATTAGTGTTTTTTATTGAAATATGTTTTCTAATTTCCTGACATTTTGGGTTATTTCTAGTTTTTAAGTTGGTTCTTCTTTGAGTATTCTTTTAGTGTTGTTTCTACTTTGCTAGTTTTTTATTTTTCTCCATATATTCTTGAAATATTTTATTGCATATCTTTCATAGTGTCAAATGTAAGTTATAAATTATTTTAACCTTGTTTATCATGAAAATTTTATATTTCATCTTCAAGTAAAAGTCTTAATTTTGCTTCATATAGTATTTTTGGTTGGCATCTATTTTCTTCAATGTTTGGTATATGTTATTCTAAAACCTCCTACCTTTTAGGGTCTGGGTAAAATATTAGCCAAGATTTGCATTTTTTTTTTTTAAAGATGAGTCTTTTAATCTTGCTGCTTTAAGATTCTTTTATCTGTATATTGGGCACTTTCAAAATGATATGTCTTCAAATGAGTCTCTTGAAATATTGTATATCTGGAGTCCTGTATATTTTATGTATTTGATTTTCCATTTTGTTTTTAAGACTTGGGAAACTTCCAGATGTTATTTTAATGCTAATATTGTGCATCATTTTGTTTATATTTCAGAACCTTCATCTTAACATTTCTGTTCATAGTCCCTCAAAATCATTTATCTGTAGTCCTCTTTCTCTTTAAGATTATATAGTTTGTTTTCAAGTCCTCAAAAATCTATCTTCTTGTGATCTCATCTGTTGGTGACACTTTCCATTGGATTTTTAATTTGATTGATGAATACTTTCATGTTGAGAATTTCCAATTAATTCTTCCAAAAGATCTATATTTCCTTTTTGAAATTACTTTTCACCTTGTATTTTCTCTCTGCTTTGATTTATTTTGTCATCTTTTAGCTCATAGATCAGTTGAACAATACACTTTCTATTTATCATCTCTGACATTTCCTCCATTGTTTTGTCAATGGAATCTGTTTTTGAGGTATTCTAGGTTGTTTGGTATTGTTTGTTCTATTCATTTCTCATATTGTTTGAGTGTTCAGCCAACTATCTGAATGGATAAGAAGCAGTAGATTTTCTATCTTATGAGTTTATAGTATCCCTCTATGTTATAAGCACCTTACAATATGTGGACTAAGGCCAATGATAGCAAAACCTATGCCAACAATATAGAGCAGTGCATTAGGTACCTCATTCCTATTTTGACATATAAAGTGTTACTTGGTATAATATACAGATATAGACATATCAGCAATTTCCTCCAGTAATCATAAATTATGACTGGCACAAAGTCAAACAATAGGTGTTGTTTATGATTTCTGCCATATTAATTACTGCTCTGTAATTGTTGAAAAGGGAGGACATTATATATATCAAGTAACATTAAGAAATGTTAAGGATAGAATTCAGTACGAGGAGAGCAGGGATAGAAAGGTAGAAAATGTTGGCAATTTTAAAGGGTAAATAGGGCACATCCAGTGGTAATATAGGATGTGTTAAGGAGGAAGAGAGAGAAATATAGAAGAAAGAATATAAAGCAAGAGTGAGGATAGAATTTGGTTGTTCACAATAGAATAGGGAAGGGGAGAAAAGGGAAATATAGGATACAGTGCTAGGAAAAAGAATACAAACAAAATCAAGCTATGCTAATCAAAACCTTGACTTTCAAAAAACTGATCATGAAAAATAATCACTTTCAACAAAAAGGCTAGAAATTAGGAAAGAAAAAAATCTTTATATGTATAGGTATTCTTGAACAAATTAGTACAAATTGAAGTGAAACAAAACACCCAAAACAACACAAAATTATAACCAAGAAAAAAAGTGTACAATCTGAATGAAAAGTTAAGAAATAATGAAGTCATTTTCACTGTGTTTGACAAAGATTGAGCATATGCGTGTGTTGTCTGTTCCCAACTAATTTTGTTCCTTCCTGAAGTGTGAACTGAATGTGGGTATGTGGGCAAAACCTGTTGGGTTCTTTCTCTTTAGTATTTTGTTCACAAAGTTTCCAGCAGGGTTCTAAGATTTCTAAACTTTCCTTCTTTTGAGATTGGTAAGGGGTGGAATGGTAAGAGCTGTCCATCCATTTCTAGTGTGTTTTCCACTTTGAGAATAGTTCCCATGGGTGGAATTCCTGGTTGCAAGGATGTAGTATTAGTGAGGTTCTTGTTGCTTTAATTTGTAGTGAGTTTCTGGCATTGTTGAGGCAATATTCATCTAAAGCTTTGTAAATGTAAATCTGTGATAGACTGGAAGGGTCAGGTGGTAAAATGGTGGTCTGGTTGGGACAGGCTGTGCTCCAGATAGCAATGTAGTTTTAGGTTGGCCTGGCAGGGATGTTGCCATCTGGCAAGCTGGACTAAGGACAAAAAAATGATGCTTCAAGTTAAATAGGTAAAGTGGTAGGCAGGGTATGAGACTGAAGGTGTTGGAAGACAAGGTCCCTGGTTTCTAGAGACCCAGAAACATCGTGATCACATGAACCAGTTAGGTAAGACAGGCCAGAATCACTTGTATGTCAGAAAATTGACAGTGCCAGGAACAGGAAGAGTGCTGCAATGAGTTGATGTCAGTGACTCAGCAGGTCCAAACTAGGTGGGTGCAAGGGAAAAGTGGGTGCTGTGGTCTTGGAAGTGCCAAGGAACAGTCAGTCAGGCAATCAGAGGGTCAAGTGTCCTAACACCAATCATATCATCATTTTGATCCAATGTAGCTGGCCTCATGAATTTTTTTGAGACACAGGACTCACAGCATTGGAAAGAGTTGACTTCTCTGTAACCTTCAATCTGGAGTTTAGCAGTGCAAAAATGCTCTCATTTTCTTGTTTTTCCTCTGTTTATTAAGCTCAGTTAAGTCTTTGCTAGGCTTAGATAGGTTTATTCAGGTCTAGACATAATCTCTCTGATCTGGGTTTCCACTACCCATTGGCACAGCTGTTGTGTACTCTCAATATGACTCCTGGTTCAGTCCTCCCCTGATGATTGGTAAACTCAGGGTAACATTTTTTAGACAAATTTAATGAGTTGAACAATTGAATATTATGAGTTCCATAATTATGAAAAACTAAACATATTTAGAAATTAGGTAATGTAAACTGAAAACACATCATGTACACAAAATTAAGTAATATTGATAATCATGTGCAATAAAGGCATTCTCATAAAGAGAAAATGTAGTTTAAACTGTTATTCTCCATGTGCAGAAACTGTACTTTTTAAAACAAACATGTGATACACCACCACCAAACACAGAGAGTGAAATTACATTCTTAGATATATGAGAACATAATAATTTTCCTCCAAAGTTAAATTCCAGGGTCATGATTAAAGGGGATGTACATTTAGAAAGGTAGAGTTACTAAACTGTGGAAAATAATGGTTCTAGGAACAAGAAACAGTTTCTGTTATATCCACTTTTACAAATACTAAAATATACCAAGAATATTTTATAAATATGTCATGTGAATGTTGTTTTTCATATGAAAGCACATTTGAAAACATGCAGAATTTGAGAAAATACAAATACACATAAGTACATTAAAGATCCAATTACACATCTATGTGCAGATTGTAAAACTATCATTAAAAAGTTAACTAATATTCCCAAGCCAATCTATAATAATATCCCAGCAAAATTAATGAAGAGAACAAAGTAAAAACATCTAAAATTCTCCTGGAAGATTATATATATATATATATATATATATATATATATATATATTTATATAATTAATTATATATAATAATATAATTATATATATAATTAGCCAAGAACTCTATGAAATGTAAAAACAAAATTACCAGCTATCATTACCTGACACTAGTATATGTTATAAATGTATAGTATTGTAGTTATCTATAGATCAAGAATCACAATAGAGAAAATTACATAGGTAAACCCATATGTATGTAAACATTGTTTTGTTATTAAGTGCAATGAATCTATACTTTGATTTATCTATATGAAATCAATTACATCAAAAATATTATTTAATGTGAATAAATGATATAATATAGCCTAAAAGTAGATATTAGAACTAACGGCCCAGGACATTGGTTGGGATTATGTGCAGAATGTGTGCAACACTGGAATTATACCTCAGCACTGTCCAAAAGAAAAAAGATATTAAGAGGGATAATTATAAAAATATAACAGAATATAAACCTCCAGACTCAATTCACTCATGAATACACCATATAAATATCTACTCCTGTTGTGAATCCTTCTTAAAATTATAAATTAATTAGAAACATATAAAAAATCAACCATCAGATCAGTTGGAAAAGTTGGGTTATACTATGACATTAGCATTCCTTAATGATTCTTATAACTGGGACAAGATGCTTATATCCACTGTCACCCTGAGTAGAGGAAGACACTTTGGGTC
The DNA here is from genome assembly GCF_902686455.1 of Sciurus vulgaris. Lineage (NCBI taxonomy): Eukaryota > Metazoa > Chordata > Mammalia > Rodentia > Sciuridae > Sciurus > Sciurus vulgaris. Next base: position 162,727,575 of record NC_136467.1, on the reverse strand, counting down.
ATAAATATAGAACATTTAACTCTAAATCATTTGTAGTTTGAATTTTAATATAAGTGCTACACACAGAGAAAGAGACTAGATATACATAATATGAAGATCAGAGAAAAAGTATTTTTCTACGAAAATGAAAGATCCATGGGCTTTACTTCATGGGACCAGGGAAGAAGAGGAGTTAAATCTCATAGGTCCCACTTCTCCCTAAAAGACATTTGACAGCATAATCTGTGAAATGATGTTGCTAATAATTGAGTTCCTATCTATCCAGCATCAAAGCGTGAACAAGGGAAATGCAGTCTACAATTGGCAGCCAAATTGGTAGTGAAGTTCAACATGAGCCCTCTTCCTCAGCACACCTCATTAATAACGCCAAAGCTAACCAATTCTTTCTGTAATGAATTTGTCCAAAATTCAACTTCTTCCATTCAATATACTACATTCTAATATCCCAGGATTTAGGAGTAATGAGAAATATATAGTGGCATGTTTCTCTATATCACAAAAAGTGGCTCCATTTTGGCATGCAAGAATTTTCATGGGCTGCAATCTCCACCAGGAGTGAAGAAAAGTGCAGACTCATGCTAATTTCTAAAATAGGTTCACATCACCTTTTTTCAATGAGTAAAAGGCAGCCTGAATTCTAACTTTTAGCATAAATTTGGTGCACCACTCAACTATGAAAAATTCTGCAGCTTGAGTACAGCTACTATCAAAACATGGAAGAATAGCTAGCACTCCAATTATGTGGATATGGATAAAATAAACACATGCAAACAGTGCTAGAATATAATTTCAGTAGAGCCAATTTTTAAAAAGCCTTGAAAGTTGAATGCTCTTTAAAAATTAACACAATAATAATAATTCTGGGTGTATTCCCAAAGTATTTAAAATCTGTATGTTAAATAAATGGTTGCATTATTGTCTTCATTTTAGCAGTATTTATAGCAGCCAAGGTCAGGGAACATCTGAAGTGACCTTTGATGAAGGGCAAACCAGGAGATTTCTCCCAGATTTTAGGTCACTCAACTACTTCCATGAAAATCTAGAATCTCTAAATATAGTCTGCTTTCTTACAAGATAAGATCCAAGTATTGATATTCCCTAGACTCTCAAGAGAATTTAGGTGTGTCTGCCATGAGATCCTCATATCAGACAGTTCTGGAACACGATACCAAGAAAATACCAGAGTGGGTAAGGAGAACCTTCTGACATAAATTCCACCAGAGGGCTTCTCAACACAAAGACATGTGACAAGGTGTCTGGTCTTGGAGACAAAAGAAACACAAGCACATATTTTGTGAAGGTCAAGTGATTCTTCTCTAATTTCTATCATGTGAAATACTCATAAATAACAATGACAATAAAAGCCTTTGTTTTTTACTTTTTCTATGGTACTGGAGATTTATCACATTGGCATATTAAATCTGAGCTGCACACCAAATCCAAGGTTTAAAATTTTGAGCAAAGTCTTTCCAAGTTGCCTATGCTCAATTTTAATTCCTGATGTTGACCTTGAAATTGTAGTCTTCATGCCTTAGCCAACTGAGTTTCTGTGGGTATAGGTGTGAGCCATTGCACTCAGCCAGAAAAAAGTTGTTTATAAAGTTCTGCCCATTTCTTTGTTAATTAATTAATTAAAATATTGTACTCATTTGAAATGTAATAGGGAAAAATTATTAATAATAATGATCAGAGAAGAAGTTGTCATTGGGAATATTGACAGGGAGGTGGAATTTTAGGATTTTATTGACATATATATATAAAGCCATAGGCTGGGAGACAGGGTTCTGTATTTCACATTTTGCTTCCCATTCATTTAGAACATCCAGGAGGATTCAGCCAGGGTGGTACACACTGGTAATCTTAGCAACTCATGAGAGTGGGCACAAGTTCAAGGCCAGACTCAGCATCTCTTCCAAATAAAAAATAAAAAGTACCAGGGATGTAGCTTAGTGGTAAAGGACCTCTTGGTTTAAATCACAGTACCACCATCCCACCAAAAAAAAAAAAAAAAAAAAAAAAAAAAAAAAAAAAAAAAAAAGAGAAAAATTTCAGGAAGAAAGAAGATCTGAGACACCTACAGTCACAGACCATAGCCCTCTTTATGCCAGAAAACAATAAATGAAGTCATGATTCTGATGAATATCCTTCTCCACAATCCACTTTACAAGCTGGGCATGTGCCGGAATGCTGGCATATATGTGCTCAGAAGTGGTTGAAGATATTCTTTAGGAACAAGACAGAATTTCTGGAGTTTACTGCTGACATATTCTCCACTTGACTGGTCAGTGAGGATTCAGGATTAAAGATCAACACTTTATTTTGCAATTTGGTCTTAGACATAAGTTCCAGTCCATCATATTTTTCTTTCTAAGATGAAGGACCATAAATAAGCAAATGGGCTTGAAATCAACATAAATTTTCTTGCCTAGCATGGTGGCACACACATGTAATCCCAGCAGGTTGTAAGGTTGAGATAGGCAGATTGCAATTTCAAAGCCAGCCTCAGCAACTTAGCAAGAACCTGTCATCAAATAAAATATTTAAAAAGTGCTAGGGGTGTGGCTCAGTGGTTAACTGACTCTGGGTTCAATCCAGAGTACAAAAAAAAGTTGTGTATAATTTAAAGTCCAAACACCTCTAATACACCACATGACTCATACATTTCTTATTATTTTAAAATTTGGATAGTGACACTTATTTAAAACAAGCAGGATTTCTGAGTATGTGTGTGTGTTTGTGTGTATGTGTGTGTGTGTGTGTGTGTGTGCATATATATATATTTTAATGTATTTTGCTTTTTTTTTCTGGTATCTGGAATGGAATGGACCATTGTCAGCATTTGGAGGGAGAAAACCTAACTCTGGAAGCTTTCTGCTTAAAGCTCAGTTTTCACTCAGGGAAGTGTCTCTCCGGTTTTTTGTACCTGAGAAGAAATAGGGATAAGAAATTGTGTTCCTCACCTAAGCAAAAATCAGGTAAGAGACTAGCCTAAGCCTATATATATAATATGCACATGTATTACATATAAACAACACCTTTTTATATACTTGATTATTTATGGGGTGACTTTTCTCAGGCCTGGGGATATCCTGATTCAGTTTATAACAAGGACTGACACCAGCCAGAAATAATGTCAACCCTCCTTTTCAAAAAGCAAAAAAATACAGGTTTCTATGTCATTTTCTAAACATAGCTGAATGTGGGTGATAGAAGCATGGAACAGACAACTCTTTTATTAGGGAGACACAGTAAAATCAGTTCAAGAAAACAATTAGTTATACCACCTTGAGGCACTAGAGAATAGGAATTTGAAGTTTAGAAATGAAGGCTCAACTTTTTATGTTGCCAGTGTAGATGTTATTGGTGCCTACAGTGAAAAGGTTTTCACAAGTTTTTGAAAGAAAATTTATGTGAGTGGCACATAAATAATTAGTATTGGCACAGCAATTTCCAGGTGGTTTGTCAGCTGTGGTCACAGCGCATACATGTGTTACTAGCCTACATGACAAGAAAGATACATAGTGCCCTCTAAAATTATTTCCATTTTAGAGATAAGAAAACACAGGTTTCTGGATATTTAATGTCAACTCAGCTGCAAAGAAAACCACCCAGAGATAGAACCATATGGAATCCCTTCAAAGCTCCTCAATAATTTGCTCGTGATGTAGAGGATGTATCTGAAGAAATATTATTTTCTCTCCATTTTGAATGAAGTATTCAAACAAGACATCCCAGAAGCAAAACAATTTTTTCCCTCTTTCATGTTAAGTAACTATTCAAAAACTGAGCTATCAACCTAGATTCCTTATGAGGTAATTGCTTCAGGATTACAGGGTACAAAAAAGCACATTACAGACTCAGAGTCTGAGTGTGACTCAGAAAAGAAATAAATTTAAAAGTTTTATAAGAAATTTTGAAGAAAAACTATGTAACTATTTCTAAAAAATATATGTCCTTTCATTGCTCTCTATAACATATCATTCAGAAAACAATAAATGATGATGCATATTTTTAGAAGTTTCCAAATCTTATTCTGTACATTTTGTAACGAAGTCCAAAATCCAGATAGGAGAATGAAAGATTCACGGTCAATATCACTTTTTAAAAAATCTTCAAGAAAGAAGAGTGGGTGTTTTAGTGAATGTGTAATTCAACAATTTACTTAACCAATGATTTTGAGTAAATATTCATTTTCCTGAAGCAATAGGGAAGTGAGATTTTCCTTATTTATGTTTTCTGTTAGAATTTCCAAAGATAAGCCCCAGAATTTTATTTGAAATAACTTCCAAATACAAAACATACAAGAGACCTACAACAAAAACCCAGGGGAATAAAAATGTAAATATTCTAATTTATTAATTAAAAACAAATTCTTTTTTTCTTGAAATCTAAATGTATCTGCCATTTTGGATACATTTTCTTATCCTTAAAGCCAGAAACAAAAAAAGAAATGCAGGCAAATACCTTGAATTGCCAATTAATACAAGGGATCTCTATAGATAAATTTCAATAATCATGAGAAATTGAAAATCTAAAGAAATATTAAAAATATTTAGAGAAACATAAAATAAAATTCCATCATAGAAACAACTAAATAAAATTGATGATGACTTAAAACAAGTGAATATTTATAAACTCAAGAATTTATTATTATTTGTGGGAATTCTTGCTATTGAAGATATATGATGCTCACTGTCACAGAGAATAACAGAAATTATAGCATTTGTGACCATGAAAACATGTAAGAACACATTTCTCACCCAAACACCAATCCTACAATTTCAGGGGCATGGTTAAAGAGAATATAAATCTTGGAAGTGATAAATAATCTGTAGGAAAAAAATGGTTCCTAGGAGCTAGTCACATTTTTATAGTACACCAAGTTTAAGAAATAGTATAAAACACCATGTTTAAATTTTATATATGTGCAATATGTATGTGATAATTCACAAGTACATATGTTTAGAAAAAATATGTAGAACTTCTGAGACCACAAATATCATTAGCACATAAAAACTCACACATCCCATAGGTAGATGATAAAACAAATCCTTACAAAGAAAAAAATTTCCCCCAAATTAACCTACAATATATCCCTGTGAAATTGTTATATACCTATAGGAATACATCATAGTAGTTTCTACATTTATGCAAATCTGTAAAGCAGTAATTTATGAAACTATAAATAAACGAAAGAGGAGGAACACAAGAGGAGAGGGAAAGAGAAACTACTGAATACTGAAATGCAGCAAATTATATTCTTTTCTTGTATGATTATGTCAAAATGAAGTCAAATATTATGTATAAATACAATGCAATAGTAAAAAATCAGCATGCTTTACTTTTAATGAAATAAGAAAACAGAGGACAGGACTTCACCAAACAGCCTGGCTCCCTCTGGCTGGAGGCGTCTTTCAAGGCTAGCTTCTCAGAGCTGACCGCCCAGTGAGAGCCTTTCTACACAGAGCCAGCCACAAGTCCCGGAGCCAGCGGAGAGCTCCGACCCACAGTCAGCCTCCGGGACAAGGGCAGGACAGCCAGAGACTTCTCAAGGCGGCCCTGCCCCCTCTGGCCACAGACTCTTTCCACAGGGCAATCCAAGATGGCAGACTAGAGGGTGACTACATCTCCAGCCACTCCAGAACCCAGGATTCAAGAAGGGGAGGCATTGAGAGACTTGGACTAAAATAGAGTCACAGGGTGAGTCTCCCCCACTGGGTGAAGCTCGGCCTATGCAGCAGGACAGGATAGGGGCAGCTTATCAGAGCAGGGCAGGGCAGCTAGAGTCTTCCCCAGGTAGCTCTACTCACTCCAGCTGTGGGCTCCTCCCACATGGCCAGCTTCTTGGAGCATGCCACCCAGTGAGAACCTTTCTGAACAGAACCAGCTCCAAGTCCTGCCAGCAGCAAACTCTGGCCCTCAGGCAGCTTCAGAGACCAGGACAGGGCAGCCAGGGACTTCCCCAAGCACCCTGGCTCCCTCTGGCGGGAGGCACCTTTCAAGGCTAGCTTCTTGGAGCAGACCACCCAGTGAGAGCCTTTCCACACAGAGCCAGCTACAAGCCCTGGAACCAGTAGTGGGCTAGAGGCAGCTTTCTTTGGAATCACAGCATTATCAAGTTATTTCAAGAATTCTGGCTACTGAAGGCTGGGAGGTGTTACACTGGAAATCTACAGGGACACTAGAAGACAATAGAGGAAATCTGCAATATCTCAGAGCCCCACTGACATCTGACCAATATAAGAAAACAAGGGAAGAAAATGTCTGAAACAAACCTAGATACTATATCAATAAAACCCAATGACAGTACAGCAGAAGAAATGTCAGAAAGGGAGTTCAGAATGTATATAATTAAAACAATCAGGGAAGCAAATGAAGAGATGAAAGAGTAAATGCAAGCATTAAATGATCACACCAATCAACAGTTAAAAGATCAAATATGGGAAGCAAGAGATTACTTCAATAAAGAGAGATACTGAAAAAAACAAACAGAAATCCTTGAAATGAAGGAAACAATAAACCAAGTTAAAAACTCCATAGAAAGCATAACCAATAGGATAGAACACCTGGAAGACAGGACCACAGACATTGAAGACAAAATATTTAATCTTGCAAACAAAGTTGACCAAGCAGAGAAGATGGTAAGAAATCATGAACAGAATCAACAAGAATTATGGGATATCATGAAAAGGCCAAATTTAAGAATTATTGTGAATGAGAACGGCTTAGAGAAACAAACCAAAGGAATGAACAATCTATTCAATGAAATAATATCAGAAAATTTCTCAAATCTGAAGAATGAAATGGAAAACCAACTACAAGAGGCTTATAGGAATCCAAATATACAAAATTACAACAGATCCACTCCAAGGCACACTATTATGAAAATACCTAACATACAAAATAAAGACAGACGTTTAAAGGCCACGAGAGAAAAGAATCAAATTACATTCAGGGGAAAACCAATAAGAATATCAGCAGATTTTTCAATCCAGACCCTAAAATGGAACAACATTTACCAAGACCTGAAAGAAAACGGATGCCAAACAAGAATCTTATACCCAGCAAAACTTACTTTCAGATTTGACAACGAAATAAAATCCTTCCATGATAAACAAAAGATAAAAGAATTTACAAAAAGAAAGCCAGCATTATAGAACATTCTCAGCAAAATATTCCATGAGGAAAAGATGAAAAACAATGAGGCAAATCAGCAAAGGGAGGAACTAGCCTAAAGGAATAGTCAAATAAAGGAGAAACCAAATCATGTCAAAAAACAAAAATGAGTCAAATGACTGGGAATACAAATCATATCACAATAATAATCCTGAATGTTAATGGCCTGAACTCATAAAACAAACACATAGACTGGCAGATTGGATTAAAAAGAAAAATCCAACAATATGCTGCCTGCAAGAGACTCATCTCATAGAAAGCAATACTTATAGACTAAAGGTGAAAGGATGGGAAAAAACATAAGATACACACAGACACAGCAAAAAAGCTGGAGTATCCATCCTCATTTCCGATAATGTGCATATCAAGCCAAAACTAGTCAGAAGGGATAAAGAAGAACATTACATACTGCTTAAGGGAAGCATAAATTAGCAAGACATAGCAATCATAAATATCTATGCCCTGAACATTGGCTCATCCATGTATGTCAAACAAATCCTTCTCAATTCCAAAAATCAAATAGACCACAACACCATAATACTAGGTGATTTTAACACAAATCTATCACCACTGGAAAGATCTTCCAAACAAAAATTGAATAAAGAAACCATAGATCTCAATAATACAATCAACAATTTAGACTTAACCGACATACATAGAATATACTATCCAACAAAGAACGAATACACTTTTTTCTCAGCAGCACGTGGATCTTTCTGTAAAATATACCATATTTTATGCCACAAAGCTTCTGTTCGCAAGTAAAAGAAGAGAGATTCTACCTTGTACTCTATCAGATCATAATGGATTGAAATTAGAAATAAATGACAGAATAAAAAACAGAAATGTCTCCAATACCTGGAGATTAAATAATACATTATTATATGAGGAAAGGATAACAGAAGACATCAGGAGGGAAATAAAAAAAAAATTTTAGAAGTAAACAAGAACAAAGACACATCATATCAAAATCTCTGGGACACTATGAAAGCAGTACTTAGAGGAAGATTTATTTCTTGGGGCGCATTAAACAAAAGAAGTAGAAATCAACAAAAAAACGAATTAACACTACAGCTCAAAGCCCTATAAAAAGAAGAGCACACCAACACCAAATGTAGTAGAAGACAGGAAATAGTTAAAATCAGAGCTGATATCAACAAAATTGAAACAAAAGAAACAATGAGAAAAATTAACAAAATAGTTGTTTCTTTGAAAAAATAAACAAAATTGATAAACCCTTAACCACACTAACAAAGAGAAAGTGGGAGAAAACTCAAATTACTAAAATTCAGAATGAACAAGGAAATATCACAACAGACACGAGTGAAATAAAAACATAATTAGAAGCTATTTTGAAAACCAATACTCCAATAAAACAGAAAACCTCAAAGACATAAATAAGTTTCTAGAGACATATGAATTACCTAAACTGAATGAGGAAGACATAGACAACTTAAATAAATCAATTTCAAGCAATGAAATAGAAGAGGTCATCAAAAGCCTATCAAAAAAGAAAAGTCTGAGACCAGATGGGTTCTCAGCCGAGTGCTACAAAACCTTTAAAGAAGAGCTCATTCCAATACTCCTCAAAGTATTCCATGAAATAGAAGAGGAGGATACCCCCAAACTCATTTTTGAAGCTAATATCACCCTGATATATAAACCAGACAGAGACACATCAAGGAAAGAAAATTTCACACCAACATCCTTAATGAATATCAACGCAAAAATTCTCAACAAAATTTTAGCAAATCACATACAAAAATATATTAAAAAGATAGTGCACCATGATCAAGTGGGTTTTATCCCAGTGATGCAAGATTGGTTCAACATCCGGAAATCAATAAATGTCATTCACCATATCAACAGACTTAAAGTTAAGAATCACATTATTATTTCAATAGATGCAGAAAAAGCATTTGATAAAATACAGCATCCCTTCATGCTCAAAACACTAGAAAAAAGTGGGGTAGTGGGAACATTTCTTCACATTTTAAAGTCAATCTACGTGAAGCCCATGGCCAATATCATTCTAAATGGTGAAAAACTGAAAGCATTCCCCCTAAAATCTGGGACAAGGCAGGGATGCCCTCTTTCACCACTTGTATTCAACATCATCCTTGAAACTTTATCCAGAGCAATTAGATAAATCAAAGATTAAATGGATAAGAATAGGAAAAGTAGAACTCAAACTACCCTATTTGCTGATGATATGATTATATATTTAAAGGAACCAGGAAATTCCACCAGAAAACTTTTAGATTTCCTAAGTGAATTCAGTAAAGTAGCAGGTTACAAGATCAATGCTCATAAATCCAATGCATTTTTATACATAATTGACGAATCTTCAGAAAGAGAAATTAGGAAAACTACCCCATTCACATTAGCATCGAAAAATTAAAATACTTGGGAATCAATCTCACAAAAGAGGTGAAATACCTTTACAATGAGAACTACTGAACACTAAAGAAAGAAATTAAAGAAAACCTTAGAAGATGGAAAGAACCCCCATGTTCTTGGATAGGCAGAATTAATATTGTCAAAATGGCCATACTACCTAAAGTGCTATACAGATTCAATGCAATTCCAATTAAAATCCCAATGGTGTACCTTACAGAAATAGAGCAAGCAAGTATGAAATTCATGTGGAAGAATAAGAAACCCAGAATAGCTAAAGCAATGCTCAGTAGAAAGAGCAAAGCAGGGGGTATCGCAATACCAGATCTTCAACTTTATGACAAAGCAATAGTAACAAAAACAGCATGGTACTGGTACCAAAATAGACAGGTTGATCAATGGTATGGAATAGAGGACATGGACACAAACCCAAATAAATACAATTTTCTCATACTAGACAAAGGTGCCAAAAATATGCAATGGAGAAAAGATAGCCTCTTCAACAAATGGTGCTAGGAAATCTGGAAAACCATATGCAACAGAAAGAAAATAAACCCCTATCTCTCACCCTGCACAAAACTCAACTCAAAATGGATCAGGCACCTTGGAATCAGACCAGGTACCCTGCATCTTATAGAAGAAAAAGTAGGGCCAAATCTTCACCTTGTTGGCTTAGGATCAGATTTCCTCATCAGGACTCCCATAGCACAAGAAATAAAAGCAAGAATCAATAACTGGTATAGATTCAAACTGAAAAGCTTTCCCTCAGCAAAGGAAAGTATCAGCAATGCGAAGAGAGAGCCTACAGAGTGGGAGAATATCTTTGCCAATCATACTTCATATAGAGCGCTAATATCCAGAATCTATAGAGAACTCAAAAATCTTTACATCAAGAATACAAATAATCCAATCAACGAATGGGCTAAGAAAATGAACAGACACTTCACAGAAGAAGATGTAAAAGCAATCACAGATATATGAAAAAAATGTTCACCATTTTTAGTAATAAGAGAAATGTAAATCAAAACTCCCCTAAAATTTCATCTCACACAAATTAGAATGGTGATTATCAAGAACACAAGCCACAATAGTTGTTGGCGAGGATGTAGGGAAAAAGGTACACTCATACATAGCTGGTGGGGTTGCAAATTAGTGCAGCCACTCTGGAAAGCAGTATGGAGATTCCTCAGAAATCTTGGAATGGAATCACCATTTGATCCAAATATCCCACTCCTCAGCCTATACCCAAAGGACTTCAAATCAGCATACTACAGAGATACAGCCACATCAATGTTCATTGCTACTCAATTCACCATAGCCAGATTGTGGAACCCACCTAGATGTCCTTCAATTTATGAATGGATAAAGAAACTGTGGCATATACATACAATGGAATATTACTCCACCCTAAAGAATGATAAAATTATGGCATTTGCAGGTAAATGGATGAAATTGGAGAATATCATGCTAAGTGAGATAAGCCAATCGCAAAAAACTAAAGGATGAATAATGTCGCTGATAAGCAGATGAGGATATATAATGGGGGGTGGGAGGGGTTAGCATTAGGGTTAGGGTTTGGTTTAGGTTTTGGGATAAGGAGGGTGGTAAGAATGGAGGAAGGAAGGAGTGTATAGAGGGAAATGAGGGGTGGAATGGGTGGGGGGAAGGGAAAAAATAACAGAATGAATCAAACAACATTACCATATGTAAATTTATGATTACACAAATGGTATGTCTTGACTCCATGTACAAATAGAGAAGCAACATGTATCCCATTTGTCTAAAATTAAAAAAAAAAGAAACCAAATTATAATGTTCTAAAATTCATCCACAAAATTATATACAGAATTGTGGCTAAGAAATTTTTCAATTATAACAACAAAAGGAGTACTTAACATGACCTGGCATTAATGTATATTATGAAAGTATACTATTTTAATAATCATTAAGAAGTCACAATATAAAATAAATCCATATATGGATCCATATATATGTAAAAATCATACACTTAATTGCAATAGAAAAATCTAAATAAATCAAATCACAATAAGGCCAATGTCACCAACTAACTAACATAGACCCTGTCTGAAAATAAAAAATAAAAATTACTAGGGATATATTTCAGTAGTAAATTATCATGAGGTTCAACTTCCAGGAAAAAAATAAAAAGTAAAGGAAAGAAAAAAGAAAGTGAAAATGAAAATTGGCAAGATCAGGAGGAAGCAAGATTTGTATATGCCACAGCTCCTCTCCTGCCAAAAAATGGCATGTGGAGATTTGATCAAGATGAAGGGTCCACGTGTCAATCACCAGCATCTTGGTAGTTGCTAAGCCACAGGCACACACCTGCCAAATAGTATTAGAGTTAGAGGTTGAGGGTGCCCTTAAAGGATAAGGAAGTGATAGAGCATCTCTGCCACTGATGTCCTCCCCACCTGAATGGCCAGCAGGAATGAGGGTACACTGCCCACAAGAGGGGTCAGAACTGCCGACTCCAGAGACTGTGGAGAATACAGATCTGCCAATTTCTGTTCCTGCACAGTCAGTTGTGCCATTCCAACAGTCTCTCTTTCCAGACTCATGATGTCACTGCCCACTCACACTTTCCTGGTGCTCAGGAGCCAGTCCTTGTCCCTAGAGATCTTCAGCCCCTGCACAGCAGAGCAACTGGGACTCTGAAATAGGAGAGTGAAACCTAGAATTCAATGGCTGATATGGTGATCTCAGGGGAAATAGGGAAGATGGCAGAAGTCAACTCTCAACTCCCTGGCAGCAAACAGTATTGGACAGTTCTAAGTATTACTGATTGGACAGGGCCTCAGACCTCCCCCTCGAATCAGGGAGCATTATCTGTGAGTGACAGCAAATAATACCCAATCCAGGCATAAATAAGACCAGAATGACATGTTCTTGGTACCAGTTTTTTTTTTTTTTTTTTTTTTTTTTTTTTTTTTTTTTTTTTTTTTTTTTTTAGGTTTGGGAATTGCTCCCGAAAGCTTCAGGCTGCTGCTATTTTAAGGGAACATTTCCTTATAAATGTGGAATCTAGTCTAACCAGCAGAACACTTCCATTTAACATTATGCACAAGGTCATTTTAGTTTATGGATTTCATATTCCAGTATTTTGTTCATGAATGAATATAATATGACAATTACTATAAAATGTTATTTAACTTTTCTGCTCTCTGTTCTTGTTAGGAGACAGACTAAACTTTAAATGGGATCAACCTCTTAAAGCAACATTATCTACTGCAAACAACACCTAAGGCACAAATGTAATTTAAATATTTCTAGTGTTCACATTGATAGCATAAAAAGAAAGATTTCAAGTGGATATTAATAGCATAGCACAGCCTTTCCAGAATATTACCTTTATGTGACTTATAAAATACTACAAATGAAGTACATGTGTTTTTGGAAATATATGATCAAGTCTGACTTTCTCCATCATACCTCATTTCACAGTAGCCATATTCCAGGTTTGAGGGTTATGGGTCCCTTGATGTGAGGGACTTAAAGAACCTGATATATCTCTTTATATGATAGTGTTAAGGGATACAGTTCCCCAATAATATTTCTCCTAAGGCACAAATTTAGAAGAAACAAGTCCCTGAGTGGGAGGAGGAAGCTCCAACCAGAAAGTGTCCAAAAGCTGATTATTCTTTCTCAATTCATAATGACCGCAGGTTTTTCACATTGGAGATATTATACAGGAGAAAAAAAACAACATGGGTTTATTAGGGTTTAGGGATGCAGCCTGCATTCTTCATTGGTCTGACACTATTGTTTAAATACATGAAATTCAAACTTATTTGGCAATTTGGGGTTAGATGTAATGGCCAAGCTGTAATTTCTGTTTACTTCTGTGGACCTACTCCCACAATTAATAAGCAGGTGCACTGGGACTCAGGATGAGCTGTGTCTAATTCCAAAGTCAAATCATCTCCACTAGATCACAAGACTTTTTTTATTAATTTTTTTTTTATTGTAAACAAATGGGATACATGTTGTTTCTCTGTTTGTACATGGGTTAAAGGCATACCATTTGTATAATCATAAATTTACATAGGGTAATGTTGTTTGATTAATTCCGTTATTTTTTCCAGTGGGGGGAAGAGGAAAAATAACAGATCACAAGACTCTGGAAATATTTCTTATTCTCATCAGACTTGGAAAATGAAAATTATTAAAAACAGTAGGATCTGTGATAGATGTACATGAAATCTATTCCTATGTATTACATAGCATAATAGGGAAAAAAAGAAAAGAAAAAAAGGAGAAATAATATCCATGAAGTTTACAAATTCTTTCTGTTGTAGTTCAAAAGATTCACAGCTTCTCTTCTTGACAGTTTTATGCAGGGTTATGAGGAGCATGAAGTTTCACTCTATGCACTGTTGGAGTGAGAAACATAATTCCATTGGCATAATTTCTGAAAATTGTGTCTAGCATTAGGCAGGCTGTAGGATCTTCATTGAATGGCAATTTCTCTGAAGATTTTAAAACAGCACACCTTGAGGGAGCAGTAATTGCTCTTTCATACTAGAAAACTGTACTCTAGGGGATCTCATGTGTGTTCCACTCATGTGGTGAAAGAGCTAAATTTTGTCCCCTACATCATCTTTAGCCTTTGCATTTTGTGGTCTATGGTTTAAAATCCAAGATCAATATCTCCTACCACTGCTCTTTTGTATTCCCTGCCAGAAACATCTTTAAAAGCTGGGGCTGAAAGCTTCAAACATGAGTTTGCTAGAAATGTGTTTCCTCGGCTACTGTCCTACATGCTGCAGGTGCAAAATGGTACCTTTCTTTGTCCTCTGCATGCCACCTCAAGAGGTGGTGGATTTTTTTTCCTACACATAGTTGGTGTGCAGCATGCATTTCAGCTTAGTAGGGCAATGTTCTCAAATACTCCATATCCAGACATGCCTCAGGCCTCCTAAAAATGTGGAATATTTAGTGAATTTATCACTCCACTTTTCTAATGGACAGACCACCCTTGCTTGTGTTTTTGCCTGCATGGCAATGGCAGTGACTCTGCTGCTGGGATTTTATTCCTTATTTTATTGAATCCAACATCTGAGTTCCTGGTGTGCTCAGAAAATCCAGTTTTAATTCAAGTAAAGTCTGTCCTTTTGTTGTTCACCCATATTTCTGAGAACTGCCTGTCTGATTTCTTGTTTTCTCTCAAACAGAGCAGGCAAAAAAGCTATCTCCTCTGTTCAGTCTTCTTGAAATTTTTTTTTGAGTTTTATAAGTGCATTTTCCCTTTCTCTGTATTTTGAGATAAAAATCAAAGTTTTCCATGGACTGATGGTAAAACAAGGAGAAAATTGCATCATTTGCATGGATCATGTGAAAAGTAGGAGTTTCTATCCTCATATCAGATGAAGTGGACAACAAGCCAAAGTTAATCAAAAGGTACAAAGAATGTCTTTTAGTGCTTTTTAATGGAAACTTATATGAACATTAGTAACAGTCATCAATATTTATGTCCCAAACAATGGAGCATCTATATACATTCAAGAAAACCACTCAAATTCCATAACTAAAAATTAATCACAACACAATGTCATTGGGTAAGTTTAATACACCTCTCTCATCACTGTATGGATCCTTCAAGCAAAAAGTAAAGAAAGAAGTTGTAGAAATGCAATTAATAATTTGACTAACAAACATATGTAGAATATTTCATGCATCAAAGATTGAATATACTTTCTTTCTTCTTAGCAACACATAGATTCTTCTCTTAAATAGACCACACACACTACAAAGTAATTCTTAGCAAATAAAAATTAGAGATTTTTTGCAATCTGTTTGATTATAAGGATATTAAATTGGAAATCAAAGTAAAATTGAAAGTAGAAGCTAATGTGTCACCTGGAGATTAACTAATATGCTATTGATTGATTGATGTATAGAAGAAAATATCAGGGTTCAAATTTTAAAAATTACTTAGGAATAAATGAGAATAACAGCACATACAAAGTTTTCATGGACATTACATAAGCAGTACTAAGAGGGAAGTTCAATATATTGAACTTTTTTATTAAAAATTAGAAATTTATGAAACAAATATGATAATGTATATCTCAAAGCCATTGGGAAGGAAGAAAATAACAGCAAAAGCAGAAGATTGGAAATAAATAAAATGATAGCTAAATTCAATGAAAATAAATTATAATTAGAAAATAACAACCTCTTTGTTAGTGTGGCTAAAGGTTTATCAATTTTGTTTATTTTTTTGAAGAACCAACTATTTATTTTGTCAATTTTTTGTATTGTATATTTGTTTCAATTTCATTGATTTCAGCTCTGAGTTTAACTATTTCCTGTCTTCTGTCATTGTGGGGAAGGTAGAGGAAAGGAGGGGTTTGAGGAGTAGACCACTTATTAGTCCCCATAACAGAAGGCCAAATGCAGCCACTTCACTGGGAGAGAAGTCCACGAAAGTCCCTTGGAACCACAAAATTTGCAGTTGGTCTTCCCATTGGGAGAGGGAGTTGCTGGAGGTGACCATCCAGGCATCCGTGACAAGGGTTTCCAGGAATAGCTGCCACTGGTGACAGAAGGGGTTGGTCAGCTTAACAGCTCCTGAGATGTTCTCGCGAGGAGTTGGTTGGGTCCTCAGTGGCTAGAAGCCAGTAATTCCCAAGTAAGTGCTGGTTAAAGGTTTGATTAGAGATTATTCCCACCTGGGTTTGGGTGAATTTCACAATACAAGGTAGGAAGAGACAGGCCACTAAGATTACAGCTAAGGGGCCTAGAATGGGCCACATCCAAGTGGGGAGGGTGTTTTGGATATAGGCAGAGAGAGGGTTAGAACTTGTGTGTGTCTGTAGGCTAGAAGCTAAGTAACGTAATAGCAACATTTCTCTCTAAGGAAAAGACAGGTACCGCCCTTCTCTGCAGTGAGTAAGTCTAATGCTGTGCAATTCTGCAGGGCTACCTTAGCCAAGGAGGTTACCTGCCATTGCAGGGAAGAGTGAGAGTCAGCGGTGGAAGTGAGTGCTCCTTCAAGGTAGACATTAACATCTTTTACTGCCCACAGGGTGTGTCCTAGAGCTCCCCCAGAGAGACCAGCCCCAATAACTGACTTTGTCCATGTGGTGAGTGAAGGAGATGATATAGCTCTGAGCAGGTATAAATGGGTGACCGAGGGGAGTTGATAGAGGAGTGAGAGGTGGTTCAGGGCAGAGGAGAGCTGTTCCTCTTTGTGTTAGATGTTGACAGAAACCAGGGAAAGAGTTCTGTGTACAAGGTTGTGTTCCTGAGAAATGGAGAAGACCCAGGGTTTGGAGGACCAGACGCAGTAGAAAGCAGACCTCCAAGGGGAAGCCCACTTGGGATTATAGGGATCATAGATGTGAAGAAAGAGGTTACTGGTTTGCCTGTCCATGTAGGTTTCACACACTTTAAATCTCCAGACAAAGAATGGTTTTTGAGAACCCTCTGGGTAGAGAGGGAGTAGAAGTAGAAGGAAGCTTAAGAGGGGAGTCATTCTTCCTGAATGGGGGACAGGGTTGGGAAGCGGGAGAGACAGAGCTTAAGAGGGTTGGAGGGGTGAGGGGTGCACTGAAAAGAGTGGTGTATTGGTTCATCCTGTAGCTGGTCAAGGTCTGTGGCTGCTGAGGATGGGTTCCTGGTATAAGGCTTCAATCTAGAAAGATGAACCCATGGTGTTACATGGTTACTGGATGTGTAAAGCTTAGTGACTGTTGGGGTGCATAGGATGATGGGATATTGTCCCTCCCATTTAGGAGTTAGGGGGGCTTTGAGTTGAGGGGGTTGAGAAAGACCAATTGGCCTGGGTGTAGTATAAGATCATTTTTTGTGGCTGATGGGTCTGGGAGTAGCCAATCTTGATGTTTCCATAGTTCAGCCCAAAGGTGGGAGAGTAAGGGTAGGGCTATAATGGATGGTATGGGCCCTGGAATGGCTGTGATTCCAGATGGTAGGAGAGGCCTTCCAAACATGACCTCAAATGGGGATAGGTTGGTGGGAAGCTTTAGGAGTACTCTAAGTTGAAGCAGGGCAAGGGGTAGAAGATGAACCCAGTCAAGGTGCAGCTCTATAGAAAGTTTGGTTAAAATATCTTTTAATGTTCTGTTGTTTCTTTCCACTTTCCCTGATGCTTTTGGTTGGTAGGGACAGTGGTATTGCCAAGGGAGTGGAAGGAATTTAGATACTCCCTAGATTATTTGGGCTGTGGACTCTGGTCCGTTATCAGATTGGATGGAAGTAGGCATTCAAAATCTGGGAATGATCTGTGTTAGGAGAGAGTGTGCCATGGTGGAGGCTTTTTTATTGGTTGTTGGGTATGCTTCCACCCATCCTGGGAAGGTGTCCACAAATACTAGGAGGTATTTGTGATGTCGGAGAGGGAGCATATTGGTAAAATTGACCTGCCAGTCAGCCGCAGGGGTGTGGCACCTGCATGGTGTGAGGGATAAGGTTTAGGTTTGAGGGGAGTGTTGGGGTTGGTGCTCTGGCAAATGGCGCAAGAGAGGGAAATATTGTGGAATAGGGTTTTATCTGCTGGGGTAAGTGAGAAGAAGGTTTGAAAAAAATGGGACAGTGATGGGGGTGGAGTGAAAGAGATCATGGCGAAGAAGGAAGAGGGAGAGTTTATCCATGGGAAGTTGTAACTGAGAGTCTTCCTGAAGGGTGACCTCAGGGGTAGTTGAAGTTGGGATTTCTGATTGCTGGGGTAAGGCTGGGAGGAGGGTATCGGTGGTCCCTGACACAGTTGCAGCCCGTGCCATGTTATCTGCTTTATGGTTACCCTGAGTTATGGAGGAGTTGTCTTTCTGATGGGCTTTGCAGTGATTGACCCCTAATGAATGGGGCAGTTGAGATGCTTCTAGGAGTTTGGTGATTAGTGTTGAATTTGTGATTTTATTCCCTTTGGTGTTAATTAAGCCTCTTTCTTTCCATAAGGCTGCATGGGCAGGAGAATGTGAAAGACATACTTAGAGTCCATGTACAGGTTGAGGTTCTTCCCTTTGGTGAGGGTGCAAGCTCGGGTGGCAGCAATGAGCTCTGCCTGCTGATTAGTAGTAGCTGCTGGTAATGATTGGGCCTCTATGACTGAATCAAGGGAGATTACCGCGTAACCTGCATAATGGGTGTGGTCTTCCCTGAATGAAGACCCATCTGTAAATCATGTGAAGTAAGCGTGTGGGAGGGGGCCCTCGAAAATGAAAGATTGACACGGTATAAAGTTCTGGAGGGTCTCCAACCAATTATGGAGAGGTGTGTTGGGATGGTATGGTATTGGGAGTAGAGTGGCAGGGTTTAGGGGCAGGTATGGGAGAAAGGAGATGGTGGGATTCTCCAGGAAGGAAGACAAGAGGGCTAGGAGTCCGGATGGTGGAAGGGACTGGACAGCTTTATAGGAGAGCAGATCCTTGAGATGATGGGGTGAAAGGATGGTGAGAGGTGACCCAAATGTTAATTTGTAGGCTTCCTTTTGTAATAGGTGCCCAGCTGCTAGGGCTCATAGGCAAGGGGCCCATCCTCATACAGTGGGATTTAATTGTTTGGAAAGGTAGGCCACAGGGGCGAAGGAAGGGCCATAGATCTGTCCTAGGACCCCCAAGGCTTGACCACTATTTTCGTGGACATAGAGGGAAAAAGGTCTGGTAAGGTCTGGGAGATGAAGTGTGCAGGATTCACCTAGAGCTTGTCTAATTTTGAGGAAGGGGAGTCGAGGTGTGTAGGATAGAGGTTCTTCAGGGTCCCCTTTTTCTCGGTCATAGAGGGGTCGAGCCAAGGGGGAGAAGTTTGGAATCCAGGCCCTGAAATACCCGACCAGTCCCAGGAATGAGAGGATCTCGGCTTTGGTTTTGGGGATGGGGAGGGTGGTGAGGAGCTGTTACTGTCAAGAGTAATTTCCTTTCTCTGTGGGGAGAGCTGGAAACCTAGGTAAGTCATGGTTTAGAGGGAGATTTGGACCTTGGAAGGGGAAAGGGGGTAACCCCTCTCTGCTAAAAAGTTGAGAAGTGAAGCAGTGTTGATTTGAGATTGTTCCCAGGATGGACTTCAGAGTAGGAGGTCATCCACATACTGCAGGAGGACAGATTGTGGATGGGATGCATGGAAGATTTTGAGATTCTGGGCCAAAACCTGTCCTAAGAGGTGGGGACTATCCCGAAACCCTTGAGGAAGGACTGTCTATGTCATCTGTTTGGAATGCCATGCGTGTGGGTCCATCCAAGTGAAAGCAAAGATATCTTGGGAGGAAGGGTCAAGGGGAATGGTAAAGAAGGCATCCTTTAAATCCAAGACCGAGAAGTGTGTGGATGATGAGGGGACTTGGGATAGTAGGGGTGTTGAAGGGTGAATGCGTGTGACGGATGTACTGTTTTCTGTGGAGATCTTCAATGATGGGTTGAAGTCCAACGAGTGTGGTGGTGCTTAGGGGATATTGGGCCTGATGTATATATTAGGTGGGGTCATGTAGTTTAATAGTAATAGGTGGACACTGGGCATTGTAGGGGCTACTAGTGTCCCATACTGCAGTATTTACGGGGTAGGTCAAAGTGAGGAGGGAATTTTCTGGGATGGGATCCCTGGTTTCAGAAAGGAGGACTAAAAGGAAGGGGGTCATGGGGCAGGATGAAAATGGTATGGTGATAGACACCTTTAATAGGGAGAGGATATCCCTTCCCATGAGAGGGACAGGGCATTGAGGCATAACTAAGAAAGAGTGGAAGAAAGAAAAATTACTGCCTTGAATAAAGCAAGTTAGGAGGGGAGTTTTGTGGGGGAAAATTTGTTTTCCTCCTACCCCGTCTATAGGAGAGGTACTAAGTGTGGTGGGGCCCCGGAACTCCCTCAAGACTGAGAAGGTGGCTCCAGTGTCCAGGAGAAAGGAGGTGGGGCAGCCATCCACCATAATAATGACCCTGGGTTCTCTTCTTGTTATGGACATGGTCGAGGAGGACCCAAGGTCTTGTCAATCCTCATCGGCCAACCCTACCATGGATGGTTGCTGTGTTCTGGATGCTTGGGGGCCACTTGACCATCCGCCCCTTGGAACAAAAGGGCAATTGGAACACCAATGCCCCCTCTTTTGGCATTTTGGGTAAGGTGTGGTGGGTTGCCTGGGAGAGGGAGAGGCTTTTGACCAATGTCCTTCTTTGCCACACTTAAAGCATGCCCCAGGTGGAGGCTTGGGGTTGGATGTGGCAGGAGAATGCCCAGGGGTATGTTTTAAGATCCGAGCCAGCATTTGGAAATTGGGTTGATCAGCTCTTTGCTTGCGGCACTCCTTTTCCTCTTCCTGGTTATGAAAAACATTGAAGGCCACTGATAAGATTTCGGTCTGAGGGGTAGCTGGGCCCTGTTCCAATTTTTTAAATTTGGCTTTAATGTCAGGGTAGGATTGGGCCAAAAAATACATCATAAGGACATGTTGGCCGTCATCTGAGTTGGAGTCTAGGTTGGTGTATTGTTGGAGGGCCTGAGTAAGACTGTTTAGGAATTCAGATGGGGTTTTGTCCTTCTTCTGGATAATTTCCTGAATCTTTTGAAAATTGATAACCTTACAGGCAACCTTATTAAGACCCATAACCAGGCAAGAGGCAAAATGGTCCCTGGCTTGAATTCCTTGGGCAGTGTTATAATCCCAATGTGGGTCTTATTCGGGGACTGCATGTGGGCTGGGTGGGTGTTTGGGGTGTGGTGTGTGTCATTGACATGGGTTTGAGCAGCATCCCAGACTCAGCGATGTTCTTCAGGTAGGAGGGTATTGGGCAGGAGCAAGAAAATGTCATGGTGTGTTAGACTATAAGCCTGGAGGACCCATTGAAACTCCCTGATGTAAGTGGTGGGGTCAGTACTGAAGGAACCCAGTTTCTTCTCTAATTGTGTCAGGTCTGCCAGGGAAAATGGCACATGGACCCGGACCACACCTAGGTGCCAGCCACTTCACAGAGAGGGGCAATATTGAGGGGGGTATGGAGAGGCCCACAGGAGCGTGTGAAGAGAGGGCTAAAAGGGTCAGTGGTGGGAGGAAGTGGGGGCAGACAGGAAGCTGGGGAAGATACTGGGGTACCAGAGGGAGCAGCAGGAGGAAGTGTGGGAGCAGAAGGTGGAGGCCTATAAGGAGGGGGTTCATCAACAGGGTCAAAGTCTGTCTCTGAGGCCTGGGGGGGGGGGGAGGGAGGTTTGCAGGCTAAAAGGGCCTGAGATGGAGTGCAGGAGGAGCAGAGTTAGGGATGTTGGGCTAGAAGGTGGAAAGCTAGGATGTAGGGAATCTCCTTCCATTTTTCCTGGCACTGGCAATAATAGGAGAAGTCTCAAAGAATGTTGGGGTTTAGTGTACCATTGGGGGGGCATACACTTTGATTGTCTAAGGGATAGTGAGGCCAATCCTGGGTGCAAAATTTGATGAGAAGTTCTGGCTTGAGGGACAGGGTACTAAGGTTTTTTAGAAGATATTGAAGGGGGGAGTCCCCCAAGGGGGAGGAAGAAGACGTTCCCATTGCCGAAAAGGAGAGGAGAGACAGGGAGGGGAGAGAAAGGGGAAAGAGAGAGAGAAGGAAAAAGAAAGGTGAATCCTTCGGCTGGTAGGGAGAGAAGAGATCCTAAAGGGCATCCCCGATAGGTTTCATCAATCCCGGAGTGGTTCGAAAACGAACCGGGAGAAAAGGAGGGTGTGGATCCTCACTCAGGCCCTCATTCTTCAGAAGGCAAAAGCCTGGAGCCTGAAGGAACCTGGTACAAGGATTTGTGAAGACCCCGCAGTCTGGAGGAGAGCAGCAAAGAGGAACGGTGGAGAGAAGAAGTGGCGCAAGGGAAGGTAAATTTCCGAGAGTCTTTAAAAGTGAAACTGGGCGACAGGAGTATGAGTCCTGATTGAGTCATGTGTTAAGATTGGCAGTGTCTAAGTTAAATGCCAATTTTGGAATGTTTTGGCTTAGGAGGAGCCCTGGAGTCCGCTGTGACTCTGAAGGCCTAGGCGGGGTGTGACCTCCCTTCTCGTTGGTCATTGGGATGTTGCCGGATGATCACGGTCAAGAGTCCCATGATCGCCCAAATGACAGTGGCTCCTCCTCCCCCCTGGGGACTTACCAAAAGGATGAGTCAGTGGTGAGTGAAGAAAGCCAGTGCCAGGAAAGATGGATGAGGGAGGAGTGTTAGCAGTGTCACAAAGAAGAGAAATGGAGCCAGAGAGACACCCATCTCTCCCATGTTTTGGCACCACCGAAAGAATGAGGGACACCAACTGTCCGTCCACTGGAGAAGTTCCACTTTATTTAGAGAATGTGCACACTTTTATAGAGTGGAGAGAAGTCTCATAGTCTAGGGTATGGGACAGGGCAGTAGGTGATTGGCAAGCTTTGTCACTAGGGGATTGAGGCAGGGCGGTGGAGAGTGATTGGGTGTGGGGCTGCACTGGCGGGAAACTGACACTCTGGAAGAGAAGCAGGATATGAGCCATATTGCCGAGGTGTGGTTCCAAGAGATGGGGGTGGGGCTTTTGCAGCTGCTTGTGGGGGGTTAGGCCTTATAATGTTTTTAAAATAAGCCTCTGAAAATCTGCACCTTTGTGTTTTAAAAACATACTCCAGGATCATACATGAATTCACATTATTTCTCCCTTTAAAAACAGAGAAGTGGGATTCTGACTAAACACTTCCTATGAATTTTGTTCTTTTTTTTTTTTTTTTTCTTTTTGGTTAAAGTGGCACGGGGATGTGGTGCATGGGTTCCAGTATGTGGAGGCCTGCTGTGATTGTGAGTGACTGCTGGTAGTCTCAGGAGAAGCACTGGAGGGTGGAAACCATGGATATTGTTAGGCAACCGCTGCACGAGTTTCTCACCTAACACAAATCTGAGTCGAATCTCACACATGACATAACTGAAGTCTCATTTTCTTCTTTTTTGTTACTTGCCTAAAAGTTTGGCTAAAAATAAACATTTTACTGAACAAAAAAATGGTTCTAGTCACTTGTAGGTTACTATATGATATTCCTTACCTTCTATTCTGTTATTATTAAGGTATGATATATATTCAGGAACATATGATAACTACAGGAAAAGGCTCTCACTATCACACACCCTGAGGAAATGTGACACTGAACACATCAGTTTCCTGACCCCAGGGTCAGGAAGCAGAACATAGCAGCCCCATTAGAAGTTGCACTTGGTTCCTTTGGGTCCGTGCTCCCCACCCTCTCAAAGTGTGCCACTAACCTGATTTTAATGCTGAAGGTGACTATCACATTTGAGTTCTTCATATAAATAGAAACTTGGGTGTTTTCGATCTGGCTGCTTCTGCATTATGTTGTGAGCTTTGTATAGATCAGTACAATCTTGAAAAACAAAATAATGGACTGGTGTTTTGCTCCAGTGACATAGCCCATGCCTGTTATTCACAAGGCCCTGAGTTCCGTTGCCAGTTAGCACCCCACACCCTAAAGTCAAAAGAAAAACTCCAGTCCTTCTAATGGATCAAGGGGAAGTGTCATGAGTGTTTTATTGAGGTGCAACTTACATATAGTGGATTGGATATGTGTTAACCACATAGTTTGATCAGCTTTAAGAAGAGTCACCCACACCTCTGTCAAGACAGAACCCCAGAAAGTTCTCTTTTGCTTTTCTCTGGCAGTGGTGAGACTTTTGTTTGTGTGTATGGGTGTTTCTTAAAAGAAGTCCTGTGTTTCCCTTAAATGTATCTAAGTGGTGCTGCCCTAACTAGTGAATGAGGGATATGTCTGAATGCCCTCTGCTGTCCACATCTGTCTGCTGGTGAGGGTTTGTGTGGACAGAGGCTGCTCCAGCCCTCGTGAAAGGGAGTTCTGTTAGCAGCCACACATGTGGTGCCTTAGGAGTCACACAGACATTGAGTATTTCCAGGTGGGACAGGCTGGAGCCTCGTGGTGGAGGGGACTCTTGGCAGCTCTAGGGGCAGCAGTTGTCCCTGAAACTTCACCCCATGGGACCCCACCTCACTCCATATGCCAGAATTTTTCTGTCCCATAACCAACTGGCTGTGTTGCTCACTCTTTCCCCTCCCCTGTGGCTTCAGCTCATGTGCTTTCTCAGCTGGCCCAAACCCCTATGGCCCCAGTTCTACTTTGTGACATTTCTTGTTGTGTTCTTTTAGTTTCTAAGTGAACAGTTCTTGTCACATTTCCTACCTTACATTCTTGAAAGAAACTTGATCTGGTCCACTTCTCCCCCCAGATCTGAACTACAAGCTGTGGGCCAACCTGCCTGTTGTCAGCCTTAGGTGGGATGCCTGACCCTGGGTAAGCCTGGGCTGGTGGGGTAGGGGTGAGAGGTGTGGGGATAGTAGGGACGGAAGGGCAGCCAGGAATGAAGCTGCATGTCTGCCCTCCAAGGGGGGGACTAGGGCAGGGTGGGTTGTTTTCCAGAACCAGAAGAGTGATTTAAAAACCTTTCTGCCAATCTCTTCTTCAAACACTAGTTTTAATAAATAGGTATTTTGATAGTCTAATTTTCAAACTTGTTTATTTCCCTTACTTTACTATTTTCAGAATTGTGAAGTTTGCTTTGGAAACTGCATGCATGAATTTACAGAATTCAAAATTCAAATTTGATTTGCTCCCAGTCTTTAAAAATTAAGCCATTTGTAAATTGCTTTTGTTTTAGGCAGTTGTTAAATTTCATCTTGCATCAAAAAATATATTGCTTTTCTCCTTCCAAAACCAGACTCTTTGCCAAGCCATTAGGATTTTTGTCTGGTGCAGCTGCAACTATTCTGACTGTGATTGTCCATCCTCAGCATTCACTCAGTTACCTCTTTTCTTATGGAGGAAGACTGAGGAGAAGCAGTCATGTGATAAGAGTGTTCATGGGGTGAGAAAGGAGGGCTGCAATACAGGTGCGAACAGAGTTATAGCTCTCACTGAAATATTAGTGAGAGCCTCAGAAAGAATGCTTCAAATATCACTGCACAGCAGGGTCTGAGGAGGGACAAGTGGGGGTGGCATTTGGTAATAGGTGATTTTATTAGGGTCCTAATAAATTAGGAGTCCTAGTTTCTATGTGACCCTTTGGAGAAGGATTGGGAGAAATGGACCTGCCCAACATAAGTGCTCTTGGTTTACTTTAACCAAGAGTTTAGTTGTAGTTTAGGATTTAATGATAGAAAACTGCAGGTGGAAATTTCTACTTCAGTAGGTAACCAGGGCTCAGACATGTCCATTGCATTTCTGTTGATTTTATGAAAATTTTATCATTTGTTTTGGGGTCAGTAGCATTAAAAAGTCATGTTAAAGGTCTTGTTAACGTTTTGGCTTTCAATACTGGGGATTGGACCTGTGTGTGCCAGTCAATCACTGTGCCAAGTCTGTCCCAGCCCTCCATTAACTCACTTTTGTTAAGGAATGAATTGGAGGTTTCTAGTAGGCATTTGCAGCATTTTGAGGTACTTTTGTTAGATGTTAGCCCAGAAGTGGAACACGAGCAGTGGCCAGTCGGACATAGCACCTGCCCCCTCTTTTCTCAGGAAGGAACCCAAGACCTTGAAGAACAGTTTGGAGTTGTGGCAGAGATCCAATTCTTGAATTAGTGTTCTTTTTATCACACTGCTTTTCCCAGTGTCAATCTCAAAACATTTCATGAAAGGTCTCATCCATGAAGATGGCTTCAAATCTAGTGCCACCCAAACACATTTCCCAGTGCTACTCACCTGGCATGGTGAGGAGAAATGAGTCAGTGCAGACACCACAACTGATTGTACCTGTAAGGATGGGAAGGCTCTGTGGGCACAGGATATGCCCCACAGATTAGGAGCTTGGAAGGGGAAGCAGCATTCTGAGGTGCTTGGGTTAGAGTGTTTCATTTTAAAATTCTATGATAGAAAACATAGACATTGTCACATGAAACCCCTCCCCTAGGCCAGTGGCTCCCTGGCTGAGTTGTGTGGGAGGAGGGCAGGACTGAAGGTCCACAGGGGAGTCCAGGGCTTGGCTTCCAGGATCTGTTTTCCACTGAGGATGTTAGGGCATGGGATAGAAGAGGCTCCACTGACTCCTGTCCATGTCTTCACCCGGTCCCCTTTCTGATTTCCCTTGGGCAGACTCAACCACCTGGCTCCTCAGCTCCTCCCTTTTTCTCTCTCCCTCATCCATCTCAGTTTTCTCTTTTGGCAGTGCTGCTGTTCTCCCAAAACCCTTTTCTCATCTCTTTCCCTTCACAGGCACATTGTATCAGTTGTGCCTTCAGGTCTCACAGGGCTATTCCTTTTTTTCCCAGTCACCAGCATCTGAGTTCAGCCTGGGATGGCCTCTGGGTGGGCGACAGACATTACTTGTTGATTTTCCTCCTCCCATCTTTAGCCCTTCCAGTACTGCTGTGCTGCTGCTCACACCTTCTGTCCTGGCAGTCTTCAGCTGTGGGATCCTACTGACTGTCACCTGCTCCTAAATCCCTTGGCTTTGTCATCAAGTCCTTTCCTTTGTCCAGCCCTACCTGTTTTGCCTTATTTCACAAATTGTGCATGCTTCCCAATTTGAACCTTGACTTTTATTTTTTACTGTCCTGGTCTGCTTGACAGCAGTGGCTTTCCAACCCCCACCCCTTTTCTTTGCCTCAGATGCTTGCCTTTCCCATGGTCTCTTTAGATCTCCTTCATCTTGTCTTGCCCTGTGCCTGATGCTTCTCAAAGGTGCCTCATGTTTCTCCTCCTCCTCCCTCTGTGACACCCCCCCTTCACTGGGGGTGGAACCCAGGGCCTCTCCTACAGGGCAAGCATTCAACCACTGGGCTCCACCCCCATCCTTGCTGCATTGTTAGTGTTACTATCAGTAAGTGTTTTTCTTTTCAAAGGTCCTGAGTGTCACTCTTCAGCTATTTTGCATGTTCCTCCAGGGCAGAACCTTGGTCCTTAGAGTGATGTGTGTGTTCAGTGGATTTCTCTTTGTTCTCATGAACTTTGAATGTGAGGAATGTGTAAGTGACTTTGGTAGAAACATCTAAAATGTAACTTCAGTCCTGTTTTCAAACAAGAGATTTGTGTCTCTCCATGGAAGAAAAATAACTTGCTATGATCCTTCAATTACTCAGTGACTCTCCAAAGAGCTTCAAGGTCCCTTAGTGGTGAAGTTGGCTAAAATATTTAATGGCTCCATAAATTATGCAAAATTTTGCTGGCAAAGAGTGTATAACAATTTAAGTGGTTTACTTTTCCAGGTTGATTAACCAAACACCTGTTTGCTTGTGTGAAACTGTTGATTGAATCGTCCACTAACCAAAATTTCCTTTTGCTTTCCTTATCCTATTTCATTTTGTATGTGTCTCTGACTCTTTAGCCTCTTTCAAGTATGTCACTTCCCTTCCCAGCAAGTCTAGAGGATGAAAGAGTAAAGGGATTTTCTGGAGACCAGGTGCAATTCTAGACACAGCACCAGCTAGTTCTATGCCCTGGTAACTGGGCTGGGGACTAGCCATGCTTTGAGGAGCTGTGAGGAGCTGACAGGGCCTGGTGATGGCTCTGTCCTCCCTGTCCCTTTACTAGTACTCACCCCCTTCCATCTCCAAACCCCAGGGAATTTACTTATTTAGAGGTAAGTAAATAACTCTGTTTGGGTATGTGTCTCTTTTAGATCAAATGGGCATTTCAGCTTGATTTTATCTATAAAAGAGCCCCACAGACAGGAGAGGTGGCAGCCTCCATGGCCTTGTTCACCTTACTGTGGCCTTAGGAACACCCACTACAGTCCATCTGCTGGGAGGAGTGGGTTGCTGAGGCCTGAGAGCTGCCAGGCCTCTGGCTCTGCTGCAAGGTGGTCACTGAATTCAGTTCCTCATTTTTCCTACAAGGAAAGCAAGTAACCTATTAAATCACTGATGCCCTCTGACTCTGCAGTTTTCATGTTGTCAGTGATTAGAATATAGTCTGTTTTTTATTTTATTGTTGTTTGTTTTAATTACCATTTATTTGCATTGTGTTGGGAACCCTGTAGATTATCTTCTTAATAGCTCTTGGCCCTACCCTTTAAAGATTTTGTACTGCAAAGACATAGGTGCATATAAAAAATGGAAAATCAAATACAGGAAATTGTACTAGAAGTTCAAGTAACCACCAAAGATGGAAACAACCTCACACATAAATACAGTAAATTGGTAATAGTATTCATCTATCCTACTACTTCTAGTCACATCCTATCCAGTCTAGTCTGGGTAAAAGTTTTGTCTTCCCATACTCCCATTCCTCTGCCTTTTCTCTTGAAAGTGACTGAAACACTTTCGATAAGTTTGACCAGTTTTTTTTTTTAATTCTAGATGCCACTCAAATTTTAATGTTCATTTATCTTTTATCTTTTCTTATTGTTCTTTTTGACCTCTAAGAAGCTGCAATTCTGCAAAGAGAGTCTTTTATCAAGTGACCAACAGAATTGATACCACAAAAATCACAAACATAAAGCTAAATAACAGGAGGCTTACCCTGAAGTAAAAATAAATGAATCAGTAACTCTTTGCTTGTGACATGCTACTTTCTTATCAAAAGTAACACTTTGATCTCACAGTACTACAATTTCAAGACAAAACAATTAGTAAATTACTATATTAGTGAATAAATGAATATTGTGTTAGGTATGTATCTTCTGCCAAACTGGGAAAGCCACATTGAGCAGCATAGACATGTGACCCTTATTCTAGTGCAGCTCAAAATCCATCAGTCAAAAACAATCTTTAACACAGAAATACACAGATAGCTAATCACAAGTCTAAAAATGCTATAAAGGATATATATATATACTGTATGTTGAGGGAATTCTAAGAGACCAGGAAGGCTTCCATAGGGAAATGACTAAAGCTAAGTCATTCAATTATCTATAATAATGATGGAGGACAAAGATATAGATCATCTAAAAATGGTATCCAGTCTCAAAATCAGTTCCCATGTTTAGGCGGCAGTCTTAGTACATTAATACCTTCAGTGTCAACAAGTTCCCTTCATCATGTACCTTTTCTTTTTTGTTCTACCCAGACATAATATAATGAGAAAATAAGAAATATTTGATATGTTTTGGTATCCTATGAAAGTTTGGTATCCTACGAAACACTCTGATGAGAGTGTTGTTTAATATTATAAGTCCTGGGCTAAGATAAAGGGACAGCCAGGAAGATTGTTACAAAATTGCTACAGTGTCATCAGGATGCATCTTGCATTTGATAATTTCAGAGGATATGAGGCTTAAAAGAAATAAACTTGGAGTAGAACCATAGTGCAGACATTTTTGATGTAATGCTTTCCATCTTATTTTTTCATCCTTAGCATTTTTATACCCTCAAAATCATATATTTAATATTTTAATGCATTATAATCTGGGCTCTCATTGATTTTCTGCCTCTGCCATTTTTTGTAAGCCTCACTTAGAGAATAAGAAAACTTAAGAGCCAGGTAGAAGTGTTGAACTTGAAAAGGTAACAGTTGTTTACTTTAGACAGTAGTAGTGGTTTCAGCAGTAGTTCACAGTTTAACAGAAAATATCAGAAAACATCACCAGTGTACACTTTCACCTAAATTTCTTGGCCTTATTTTCAGACCCTTTCTGTTTTTAACTCACTCTACTGTACTAATCCCTTTGTCATGCCTCAGGTATGCACCATAACCAGATACAATTTGTCCTTCCCATTCTTCAATTAATATCTTGTTTTCATTACATGGGTTCATATTGGAACTCCCTAAGTAGAGAGAACTACTATACAGTAACTACTAGGGTAGAAGTAGTGAGAGAAGAGATAAAAATTAATACACATTGAATAAAAGTAATGTGAGATGAACCGATGTTCTAAAACACATACAATCAGGCCTCTCTGTTCACAGTAGCCTAAGCAGTTAGAAAGTAGCCTTATAGAAATCAGACTTTTCTCTTTTTATAATTAAATTTATATTCATGTCCCACTCTAGATCTTCCTGGGAATAAAATGAAGTGTACTGTGTAAACTTTTTAAAAAGACTTAAACAAATAAGACTTTGATTTAGAACTATTACATCTCCTTCTTTATGTTTCTGTGAGTTGTTGCCATCAATTGACCATCACCATAGGGAAACAGAGGGAAGTATAGGGGAGTGCTTTTGTTTGTTTGTGTTCAGCTCTTTTTGTTGTTGTTATTTTATTAGTTATTTTAGGAGAGTGTTTAGGCTGGCATGGGCATAAAACTCTCCCTCAAGTGGTCTGGTCACAAAGGAGTGTGAGATATTTAGGACAGTTATTTAGTTAGTGTGATATACCTCCTAGAAAACAATATTCTCCTCATTTAATAAATGGGTGTTGTACAGTTACCTGAGCAAGGATACATTTCCTTTCCTGCTGATGATATATGCCTTCTCATATCAGCCAAATTTTCACAGCAAATGAGATCATCTGGAGTACAATGTTGCCTTAAAGATCTAGACTCAAATCCAGCCAGACACACATCAACACTGAACAACAAAGATCCTTGGCATTTGTTTATTCATTCCTTTAGTGCCTTTAGAGGGAACATAGTAGAGACTCAGGATTCAAGTGAGGTCTTCTACCTTAAATGTTCTTCTTTTTAATTGTCAATGCATCTTTATTTTATTGATTAATATGTGGTGCTGAGCATTAAACCCAGTACCTCACACATGCTAGACAAGTGCTCTATCTCTGAGCCACAACTCCAGCCCCTTAAACCATCTTTGATCTCTATTGTGGGTAGAAATAAGATAGCTCAAATTCTCAGTGTCCAAGCTGTGAGAGAAACTGGAGCTGATCAGTGCTCACACAAACAAACCCGATAACAACTGCCCTACAAAGACTGCAGAAGAAGGCGAGCATTGGGCTGACTTCTGAGTATTTCATGCAGGCTTGGGCAGCTTGCTCCCACATAAGGAGTGTGAAAGGTGTTTTCAGCAGCGCTGATCAAACCCAGTGAGTGATGCCTGAGCTTATGGAGGTGAAGCTCATGCACTCTGTTTTCATTTAGAAAAAACCCATTTTGTATATGATTTGTACTCTGGTCTATTAAGGAAAGAATGGGTAATGTTTAGCTGGAAATAGACTTGCTGTCTGCATCCAATTACAGACAAAAGTGTTACTGTCATAACATATTAAAGCAGCCCTAAATGTTATTTTTGGGACTCTTCATTTCTGTATAAAATTTACTCAAAAATAGATTTTAATTCTTCTGACAAGTATTAACATATAATGGTAGGATCATTGTATTAGAAGAGCACTTGACTTTGACTTGGTAGGAACATAATTAGTTAATATTGGCAGATGTGTTCCCTCCATTATGGACAATACAAAGGCACTAGACTGTGTTGCCTTTGACACCTTCTCCAGTAAGCATTATTCAGTTTGGAAAATCAATATAATCTCCCTTGGTTTCTTTTCATTGCGAAAAAGAACTACAGTGGGAGGCTTTATCCTAACATTTGGTGCTACATAATCTTATGGAACCAGTCTTTTAGCACCAGCTTACTTGGTAGCATGTAGTCCAAGACTAGATTATTGCACATGTCCCAGGATGTTTAAAGGTCTTTCATATCCAGTTTTTTTTTTGCTGTTGTTACATGACTGCTTCAACTCTTTCCATATGAATAATGTATAATGCTAACTTGTACTCTAGGCTGTGAACCCCTTATGAAAAATGTTTGGGAGTAGAAGTGTTTCAGATTTCTGAATATTTGCATATATACAATGAGATACCTTGGGTATGGGTAGTCAGTTCACAACATGAAACATTTATGTTTTATATACACCTAGCTTGCTATTTAGGAAAGGGTGGATTCTTTTTATCCTTTATTGTTGTGCTTTCTTCAGTTGTGAGGCTTGAACTGAGGATCTTGCACATGCTAGGCAAGCACTCTGCCACTGAGTTACATCCCCAGCCTCTGATGTAATCTTATGCAATATTTGTATACACCTTCTTTTTTCTGGTACTGGGGGTTGAACCCAGGGACACTTAACTACTGGGTCACATACCCAGCTCCTTTTATCTTTCTATAATTTATTTAGAGACAGGGTTTTGCTAAGTTGCTTAAAGCCTGACTGCATAGGCTGGTTTAAACTCCCAATTCTCTGCCTCAACTCCTGAGCTCCTGGGATTACAGGCAAGTGCCACCACACCGAGCACACCTTCATTTTGACTGTGACCCATCACATGAGGGCGCATGTGGAATTTTCCTCTTATGTGATATTACTACTCAAGAAATGGCAGATTTTTGAGTATTTCAGGTTGTTTTCATTAGGAATGGTCACAATGCATAATATATTTCAGTGAGGAACATCTATTTGAAAACTTAAAGTATAATATAATATTGATTCACCTTCACTTGTCTATAGACATCTCAATCCGAACATTTAACTTCACAGTCACTATGCTACTTAATTTTCAACTATTTCTATTATATTAATACATAAATGAATGCCCTAAAAGACCTTTGATACTAGGTTAATTGGGTGTTAGATTTGATTATACTAAAGAATACATGGTTTTACAGATCAAGTACAGAGTTTTACATCTGTACAGAGTGAAGTACAGAGTTTTCAGAGCACACTTCAAAGTGCTGTGAAAAGTTTCTGTTTCACATTGTGAAAGCTCCCCAGTTAAGGGCTATCTCCCTACAAAGAATTTCCAGCATTGAAGGTAAAATTTATATGTTGGAATGATTGTGGGACTGTTTTAAGTAATAAATGTTCTATGTATTTTTACTTACCAAAAAATTCATTTAACATTTATTAAATACTTCCTATGGACACTTGTTATGTGTCTTGTCATAATCCTGATGACTATCCTGTGAACATAAGTATTCATGTGCAATTCCCATTTTACTGATGGGAAACTTCCTAAGTCTGACCATCAAACAATTGGTTAAGGCAGAATTCAAGCTGAGACTCTATGACTGCAAAGCTGGCATTCTTAATCAGTACACCATCTGGTTTCTCCTTTGATGTTTCTTGTGAGCTTCATTCATTAACTAAGGGCCTCATTAGACTACATAGTAAGCAGTGAGGATACCATGTAAGGTGCAGAGTTACTTTCTTTCCTCAGAGATATTATAGTATAACGGAGAGAGCAGAAAAGCAAACATGATACTGTGAGAATAGTAAAATAAATTAAAAATGGATCCAGTTTTTCAGGCCCCTCCAAAAATGAGGAGTCTTTTTTCCAAATATTAGCAAAATAAACAGTAGGGAGTATATCATTCACAGAAAAATATATTTACTTTTTTTCCAATAATATATTTTACTCATTGTAACATTAAGACATTTTTTACATTTGCTAACTCCCAGGAAAATCACCCATTTCCTCTACCTGTGTTTCTCTTGCTCTTCACATTTTCTTAAATGCCATTCCACCAGGAAACATTACCTTTGAGGACTAGAGTAACCACTTCCTGTATGCTATTGGAGTTTGCCCATGTTTAGCACATTTGCGTCTTGTGAATTCCTGGGGTGATATAAAATTGAACCAAGATTAAATTCCATGTCTTATGGAATTCCCTAACCTCAGCACATTTCCTGGTGCTCATGAATATATGTCAACCAAATGAATGAGTTACCTACACACTACAATTAATGCTTCATTAATTCCATAAGATTGGTCAGGATATAGATAGGAAGCTGACCTACCAGGAAGTCCCTAAGTTCTACCTTGTCAGAAATAGGACCTTGAGAGAGTGGACAGAATGTCATAGCAGCCTTAAATGGGATCTTGTTTCCCATGGCCCAGAAAGGCCCATAAGGGAGACAAAGCAAGAGCAATCTCCACCAAGGTGTGGAATCTCCAGACCCTGAAATCCAAAGTTGATGGATGCTAGCGTGTTCCACTTTGAATGGCATAGTTGTCAAATGCTTTCAATGACTTCACAGCAGAATTGTTAATAGGGTTCTTCAGAGAGAAGAAGCAAAACCAGAGTAGCCGGATTTTGAGTGGAAGGGGATGCTGGGATAGTCAATGGAAGTGACTTTCTGGAAGGTAAACTCTCCTAATTCCTGAAGGGAATTGCAAAAAAACAGAACAATCAGGAGGGATGAACATTTGGTTTGAATTTTTCATTTTTTCTGTACCTCATATTGAACCAAGGTGAGGCTAAAAAACTAAGCCATATCCTCTTACTTTTGTATATTTATGTTTATAGTCAAGGTCTGGCTAAGTTGCTTAGGGCCTGAATAATTTGCTGAGGTTGAATGTGAACTCAAGATTCTCCTTCCTCATACTTCCCAGTCCCTGAGGATACAGGTGAGAGCCATCACTCCATCTGGGCCTTTCATTTTGGCCAGATATCTTCTGGTCAGTATGTTTGTTAGGAAGGGGCCAGGAGAAGGGAGAGTGAGTTGTAAATTAATTGTTTGTGATTGTTAAAGGCTGGGGGATAAGGTTTGAATTAGCCCAACAGTCTTCTTAAATGATAATAACCTGAGAATGTAATTTATCCCAAGTATTCCAGCCTTTCCTCCTGCCCCATGCCACTGTAGATCACTGAGGGGTTTTTATGGTCAGAGTTCAGCCACAACCCTTTTTTTGTTGACTAAGACTGGCCTAAATGTTTCTATAATGACACACCCCAGAACCACAGGTCTTGACAGGTGACTAAAACATTTGACAGTATTGCTTTCAAATAAGAAAGTATAAATTCTTTTTAAAATTTATTTTTATTGTAAACAAATGGGATACATGTTGTTTCTGTTTGCACATGGAGTAACAGCATACCATTTTCATAATCACACATTTACATAGGGTAATGATGTTTGATTCATTGTTATTTTTTCCTTCCCTTGACCCCTCCCACCCCTCTTTTCCCTCTATACAGTCCCTCCTTTCTCCATTCTTGCCCCCTCCCACCCCCCATTATGTGTCATCAACTGCTTATCAGTGAGATTATTCGCCGTTGGATTTTTGAGATTGGCTTATCTGACTTAGCATGATATTCTCCAGTTTCATCCATTTGCCTGCAAATGCCATAAATTTATTATTCTTTATAGCTGAGTAATATTCCATTATATATATATATATATATATATATATATATATATATATATATATATATATATATATATACCACAGTTTCTTTACCCATTCATTAATGAAGGACATTAGGATGGTTCCACAATCTGGCTATTGTGAATTGAGCAGCTATGAACATTGATGTGGCTGTATCTCTGTTGAATGCTGATTTTAAGTCCTTTGGGTATAGGCCAAGGAGTGGGATATCTGGGTCAAATTGTTGATCTGTTCCAAGTTTTCTAAGAAATCTCCATACTGCTTTCCAGAGTGGCTGCATTAATTTGCAGCCCCACCAGCAATGTATGAGTGTACCTTTTTCCCCACATCCTCTCCAATACCTATTGTTGCTTGTATTCTTGATAATCACCATTCTAATTGGGGTGAGACGGAATCTTGGTGTAGTTTTGATTTGCATTTCTCTTATTACTAAAGATGATGAACTGTTTTTCGTATGTTTGTTGATTGCTTGTAGATATTCTTCTGTAAAGTGTCTGTTCATATCCTTGGCCCGTTTGTTGATTGGGTTAATTGCATTCTTCTTGTAGATTATTCTTGAGTTCTATATATATTCTGGAAATTAGTGCTCTATCTGAAATATGAGTGGCAAAGATATTCTCCCACTCTGTAGGCTCTTTCTTTGCATTGCTGATAATTTCCTTTGCTGAGAGAAAGCTCTGTAGTTTGAATCTATCCCAGTTATTGATTCTTGCATTTATTTCTTGTGCTATGGGATTCCTGTTAAGGAAGTCTGATTCTAAGCCAACAAGTTGAAGATTTGGACCTACTTTTTCTTCTATAAGATGCAGGGCCTCTGGTCTGACTTCAAGGTCCTTGATCCACTGAGAGTTGATTTTTGTGCAAGGTGAGAGACAGGGGTTTATTTTCAGTCTGTTGTATATGGATATATGGATTTCCAGTTTTCCCAGCACCGTTTGTTGAAGAGGCTATCTTTTCTCCTTTCATATTTTTGACACCTTTGTCAAGTATTAGAAAATTGTATTGATTTGGGTTTTTGTCCATGTCCTGTATTCTGTACCATTGATCTACCTGTGTATTTAGGTGCCAATACCATGCTGTTTTTGTTACTATTGCTTTGCAGTATAGTTGAAGTTCTGGTATTGACATACCCCTTGTTCTATTCTTCCTGCTACAGATTGCTTTAGCTATTCTGGGTTTTGTATTCTTCCAGATAAATTTCTTGATTGCTTGCTCTATTTCTGTAAGGTACATCATTGGAATTTTATTTGGAATTGCATTGAATCTGTATAGCACTTTTGGTAGTATGTCCATTTTGACAATATTAATTCTGCCTGTCCAAGAACATGGGAGATTTTTCCATCTTCTAAGGTCTTCCTCAATTTCTTTCTTCAATGTTTTATAGTTTTCATTGTAGAGATCTTATACCTCTTTGTTGAGATTGATGCCCAAGTATTTTATTTTATTTTTTTAGGCTATTGCTAATGGAGATGTTTTCCTCATTTCCCTTTCAGCTGTTTCATCGCTTGCATATAAAAATGCTTTAGATTTTTTATGTGTTGATTTCATAGCCTGTTATTTTCTGGAATTTATTGATGAGGTCTAGCAGTTTTCTGGAGGATGTTTTTGGATCCTATAAATATAGATTCATGTCATCAGCCAATAGTGACACCTTAAGTTCCTCTTTTCCTATTCATATCCCTTTAAATTCTTTGTTCTGCCTAATTGCTGTGGCTAGAATTTTGAGTACAATGTTGAATGGAAGTGGTGAAATAGGAATCCCTGTCTTGTTCCTGTTTTTAAAGGGAATGGTTTTAGTTTTTCTCCATTAAGAATTATGTTGGGGGCTGGGGAGATAGCTCAGTTGGTAAAGTGCTTGTCTCATAAGCACAGGGCCCCCGGTCCGATCCCCAGCACCGCAAAAAAAAAAAAAAAAATGATGTTGTCCATGGGCCATAAATAGCCTTTACAATGTTCAGGTATGTTCCTACTATCCCTATTTTTTCTAGTGTTTTGAGAATGAAGGGGTGTTGTATTTTGTTGAATGCTTTTTCTTTGTCAATTGAAATAACCATATGATTCTTATCCTTAAGCCTATTGACATGATGGATTACGTTTATTGATTTACTTATATTAAACCGTCCTTGCATTCCAGGGATGAACCCCACTTGATCGTGGTACACAATTTTATTAATAGGCTTTTGGATATGGTTTGCCAGTATTTTGATAAGGATCTTTGCATGTATATTCTTCAAGGATATTGGTCTAAAATATTCTTTCCTTGATGTTTCTTTGACTGGTTTGAGTATGAGGGTGATATTAGCTTCATAGAATGAGTTTGGTAGGGTACCCTCCTTTTCTATTTCCTGGAATATTTTGAGAAGTATTGGAATGAGTTCTTCTTTGAAGGTCGTGTAGAACTTGGCTGAGAATCCATCTGGTCCTGGGCTTTCCTTGTATGGTAGATTTTTAATGACTTCTTCTACTTTGTTGCTTGATATTGATCTGTTTAAATTGTGTATGTCCTCCTGGTTCAGTTTGGGAGGAGCATATGTCTCTAGAAATTTGTCAATGTCTTCAGTAGTTTCTATTTTGATGGAATACAGATTTTCAAAGTAGCTTCTCATTATGTTCTGTATCTCAATGGTGTCTGTTGTGATATTTCCTTTTTTATCACAGATTTTAGTAATTTGAGTTTTCTCTCTCCTCTTTGTTAGTGTGGCTAAGGATTTGTATATTTTGTTTACTTTCTCAAAGAAACAACTTTGTGTTTTGTCAATTATTTGAATTGTTTCTTTTTTTTCAATTTCATTGATTTCCGCTCTGATTTTAATTATTTCCTGTCTTCTACTACTTTTACTTTTATTCTGTTCTTTTTCTTTCTAGGGCTTTGATCTCTAATGTTAGGTCATTTAATTGTTGACTTTTCATTCTTTTCTGGAATGCACTCCATGCAATGAATTTTCCTCTTAGTACCACTTTCATAGTGTCTCAGAGATTTTGATATGTTGTATCATCATTCTTATTGACCTCTAAGAATTTTTTTATCTCCTCCCTGATGTTTTTTGTTATCCATGTTTTATTCAAGAGCATATTATTTAGTCTCCAGGTATTGGAGTAATTTCTGTTTTTTTATTTTGTCATAAATTTCTACTCTCAGTCCATTAGGATCTGAAAGAACACAACTAAGTATCTCTATTTTTTTGCATTTCCTACGGGCTGCTTTGTGGCATAACATATGGTCTATTTTTGAGAAGGTTCTGTGTGCTGCAGAGAAGAAAGTGAATCCGCTTATTGATAGATGGAATATTCTATATAAGTCTATTAAGTCTAGGTTATTCATTGTGTTATTGAGTTCTATGTTTTCTTTGATTGGTTTTTGTTTGGAAGATCTATCCAGTGGTGACAGTGGTGCATTAAAGTCACCCAGAATTATTTTGTTGTGGTCTATGTGACTCCTGAAATTGGGAAGGATTTGTTTGATGTACAGGGATGCACCATTGTTTGGGGCATAAATATTTACCATTTGTAGGAGACATGTTTTAGTTGTCCTAAGATGGCGGCTGTCATTGGTCCAAGAGGTGGTGCATAGTGTTAACATGGAGTGATCTACCTTTGCCAAATTGGTTAATGTCTCCTCTGCGCTAGTGGTCAACAGATGTTCCTCATTCTTAATTGGTACCATGGTGCATGCTCCAACCGCGCTACTTAATCCTAAACTGATTGGCTGTCTTAGTGTATATAAGACATTCTCTTTACCTGGAAGCAGGTAGATCACAGAAGGCAGATTGCAGAATGCAGGTTGCAGCTCACAGAATGAAGATTGCAGGGTGCAGGACGCACCTCTAAGAAGAAGCAGCAGACCTTTAAGAAATAGCTCCTCTGATAATAGTAGCCTCTCTGAAAGTGTAACAAGTCTCTCTTCCTATAAGCAAAGTCTCTCTTTTTCTAAGCTCTAAGCAAAGCCTGTCTTCCTCTAAAACTTCCTCTAAAAGTAAATAAGCCTCTCTTCCTCTATAAACTAGTGAACAAGCAAGAAAGCAGCACACTAAAAAGAAAGATAATAGAAGTAGCTCAGTTTCCAATCCACCTCCGATAAATACCCATGCAATTGTTGCTGCAGGTGGTAACAAATATCCGTGGGATTGTTGCTGCGGGCGGCGACAAATGGTGTCCCATATGGGGAAAGGGAAATCAGCATGGTGGGGAAACTGAGGAACCTCGCAGGAATAGGGTGAGGGAAAATTCCCAGTCCGCCTCCAGTAATAGGCACGGTGGGTAAATTGAGGAACTTTGCAGGAATAGGGCGAGGGAAAGTAGGAGCCTGGTGGAAGTCTCTGGCCAGAGCAGTTTAAGGGCGAGGGATAGTAAGAAAAAATGGGGTCGGAATTTTCAAAGACCCAAATGATTAGGGTTAAAAAAGATGTATTAAAAGGCAATGACATGACGGTGAAGGAAACTGTTCAACAAAGAGAACAAAGTGAGGAAGAATTAAGTGGTAGTGACTTAGAGAGTAATTACTTAAATAATTTAGGGAAAACAAAGAAAAAAGATAAGGGAGAGCCAAATCTTTTTCAACCTTCTGCACCATCATGGGAGGATCCTCTGACTAAGGCTATTCAGGACCTTACTAAGAGCTTAGACGCCCTTGAATACAAAGAACCCCCAAAAGGAATAGCAGATTGGAGGAAATTTAAGAACAAGAGAAAAAGGTAGGAGAGAGCTAAACCTAGTACAAAGAACTCCAAAATTTGTGAAACCTGTCCATATTTGAGGACCAAAATAGAGATACCATCAACCATTAGAAAAACTTTAAAGAGGCATTTATGACTGATTGGAAACAGCTATGCAGAGCAGTGTTATCTGGAGGACAGTATCTGAATTGGAGAGCTCAGTGGCAGGAAATAGCTGTTGAAACTGCTTGCAGAAACACAGTAGCAAGGTTTTCTGGTAGAAATGTTGATATGCTAATAGGAGAAGGCCAACACGCTTCAATAGATAATCAAATACCCATGCAATTGTTGCTGCAGGTGGTAACAAATATGCGCGGGATTGTTGCTGTGGGTGGTGACAACTATTGTTATGTCTTCCTGATTTATGGTTCCCTTAAGCAGTATGAAATGTCCTTGTTTATCCCTTCTGACTAACTTTGGCTTGAAGTCCACTTTATCTCATATAAGGATGGAAACCCCCACTTTTTTACTGAGTCCCTAAGCATGGTAGGTTTTTTCCCATCCTTTCACCTTTTGTCTGTGGATGTCTTTTTCTATGAGATGATTCTCTTGCGGGCAGCATATTGTTGGGTCTTTCTTTTTAATCCATTCTGCCAGTCTATGTCTTTTGATAGATGAGTTTAGGCCATTAATGTTCAGGGATATTATTGAGATATGATTTGTATTCCCAGTCATTTGGCTTATTTTTGGTTTTTAAGTTGGCTTGGTTTCTCTTTGAGTGTTTTTTCTCTAAGGTAGTTTCTCCCTTTGCTGACCTCCATTGTTGTTTTTCATGTCCTCCTCATGGAATATTTTGTTGAGAATGTTCTGTAGCACAGGCTTTCTATTTGTAAATTCTTTTAACTTTTGTTTATCATGGAAGGATTTTAGTTCATCTTCAAATCTGAAGGTTATTTTTGCTGGGTATAGGACTCTTCATTGGTAACCATGTTCTTTCAGAGCTTGAAATATGTTGTTCCAGGCCCCTCTAGCTTTTAGAGTCTGGGTTGAGAAGTCAGCTGTTATCGGTATTGATCTTCCCCTATATGTAATTGGATGCTTTTCTCTCATGGCCTTCAAAATCCTATCTTTATCCTGTATGTTTGGCATTTTCATTATAATGTGCCATGGTGTGGATCTGTTGTGATTTTGTGCAATTGGTGTTCTGTAAGCCTCTTGTATTTGATTTTCCATTTCATTCTTCAGGTTTGGGAAATTTTTTGATGTTATTTCATTCAATAGGTTGTTCATTGCTTTGGTTTGTATCTCTGTGCCTTCTGCAATCCCAATAATTCTTAAATTTGGTCTTTTCATGATGTCCCATTGTTCTTGAAAATTCTGTTCATGATTTCTTACCATCTTCTCTGTTTGGGCAACTTGATTTTCCAGATTAAATATTTCATCTTCATTGTTTGAGGTTCTGTCTTCCAAGTGGTCTAGTATTTTTGTGATGCTTTCCATTGAGTTTTTTATTTGTTTTATTGTTTCCTTAATTTCAAGGATTTCCATTTGTTGTTTTTTTTTTTTTGAGAATTTCTACCTCTTTGTTGAAATGATATTTTGCTTCCTGTATTTGCTCTGTCAGTTTATTGGTATTATCATTCATTGCCTGCATTTGCTCTTTTATCTCATCCTTTGTTTGAGAATCATCTTAATCTTGTATAATCTGAAGTCCTTTTCTGATATTCCTTCTAACATACTGTCATTGGATTCTATTAATGTAGAATCTAGATTTGTTTCGATCATTTTCTTCCCTTTTTTTTATGTTGTTCATGTATCTTTCCCTCTACCAGTGCAGATCTGGGGTATTACAGATTGCCCCCTAGAGGCTTATAGTGGGCTTCTAGGTTTCCAAAACCCTTTCTTTAAGTGGAGATCAATATTACCAGGGCTCAATTCAGACACTATGCAATCCTAGACCAAATAGCCCCTATGACGACAATAACAAAATTGTGATAATAAACAGAATGAGTTCAAATATTATCTTCAGTAAAACAAACAGATTTGCATTACAGTCTCTGGTTTCAATTGGAGGACAAAGAGGATGCAGAGGGATGTAGAATGTGGCTGTTAATGGGATAAGAAAAGAACATATAGAAGTTCTAGATAATAGAAAGCATGAGAGTGTAATCAAAAGAAATTGGATGTTAGGATGCAAAAAAGGGAGAAAGAG
Source organism: Sciurus vulgaris (assembly GCF_902686455.1). Classification (NCBI taxonomy): domain Eukaryota; kingdom Metazoa; phylum Chordata; class Mammalia; order Rodentia; family Sciuridae; genus Sciurus; species Sciurus vulgaris. The sequence goes on along the minus strand of NC_136467.1, from coordinate 162,685,179 downwards.
ACTCTGAGGGAACACATAAACAAAAGGAAAAGAGAACAAGAAAAGTAAAGAAATAAAAACTTAAAATTTTTAATAAGGAGAAAAAAGAAAATCTACAGTATAACTGTCATCTAATAATGAAACCTCCCAGTGTTCAGTAGCCTGATGCATGAGAGGTATCTGACAATGAGCTTCAAGCCTCCAGGAGGTGTCTCAGGATGGGTTTGCCCACCTAAAGATCGGAGCTCCGGCTTCCAGAATTATCAAAGATGGTCACTCTGGCTTCAAAATGAGTTGGCAAATGGGGAGCAGCAGCTCACGGTGTGTCCATGGTCAGTAGGAGGTCCTGGAGGCGGGATGTGGTTGGTCAGGCACGGGTCCTGTAGTTTGGGTGTGTTTGGTGTGGTTGTGTGATCCTGGAGGCTGGTTGCAGTCAGTCTAGGGTCCCAGTGATAGGGTGCAATCAGTTGGTCTGGGAGTTCTGGTGGCAGGGAGCACTCAGTTGATGTGAGGGCCCCAGAGGAGGGAGGGATTGGTCAGACTGAAAGATCCTGGTGACAGGGCTCAGTCAATCCAGCCAGGGGTCCTACGGGGCCTGGCTATTGTCTAAAAATGGTGGCAGCCACGTGTAATCAAACCTGCAGGTGCTGTAACAGTGAACTTCCAGGCAACAGCAGGCAGCTGGTGCTCTACTGGTGGTCGGTGATCAGTTTGCTGACTGTTTTCCGATGATTAGGAGGTGAACCTCATGTGTTGGGTGATGGATAGGTGTATGGCTGGCAATGGACAGGCAAGGGGCAGGCAAATGGCAGATGATAGGTGCCTGAGAGTGAGCAGTCTGTACTCAAAAATGCATCATTATGCTGGCAGACTGCAGGTGATCACAGCAGACAAATGGGGTAAACAGCAGGGGATTGATAAGCAGTCAAATGTGCCTTACTAAGAAACAGGTATCTTCTGCTTGAAACCGGAGTTACAGAGTGAAAGAAATGCAGCCTCCCTCTAGCCCACCATCTTGGATCTAGAAAGTATAAATTCTTTAGAAAGTAATTTGTTTAGTCTAGTGATGGTTTTCTTCCAAAGCTTTCTACAGAGGTCAGACTGGAAGAGAATCCAGTCATCTGCCATATGGATATTCCAGCTCATCAGTGCTTATCAACCTTTATTTCCTCTGTTGAATCATGTCAGTAGAATGTTGTTGGAAAAGCAGCAGGCTTAAAATGGAAGCATCATTACTATTAGTGTTCTCAGTAAAAAACTGGGGTAGGAGTTCTCACTGCTTCCCCAGCTACCTTGCATATTTATAGTAGACATCCCTGGGCATGGGACCACCATCAATAAGTGTTAGGTATCAGAATTGACATGAATAGCTGATGTGGCATATTAACCAACCTATTCTTAAAGAAGAAAGCATGTATTCAAGGAGTTAATGTCATGAAATTCAAAGTAGTAGCTTCAGTAGTCTTTGGTAAGTTGTAGCCTTGTGGGACAAACTCCCGGTCTGCATGTTAATGAAGTGGACTGGTACAAGTGGGCAGGGTTTGAAGTCAACCCCAATGTGAGCTGGAAATGTACAGGTGATGATGACAGAAGAGAGCTTTACCTTGGCACTGCATTTCCTTCCTCTATTGTGTTTAGCATCAGAAAGGCTTTATTTATTATTTGTTGAAATGAGTGAATAGGTGGTGAAAAAATATCTTAGTTTCTTTTCATGTGACTGAAAATATCTTATTTTATTTTCATGTGACTGAGGAGCAATAGCAGGTATTTAAAAAGCTGGATTTTGTGTATGGTGTTACTACTAGTCACAATTCTTATGCAACAATTTTATAGACTCGTGCTTTTGATGGGTGTTTTCCAGCCATGCTCTGTAGAATTGGGCATAGTAGGTTCTTTTCTCTTCTTATAAATGGTTTTGTGAAATTTTGATTGACCTTCTTATTTTCTTGGGTTAATATGGGGGTTGCTCAGTTGTTTTACAATAAATTTCAGTCCTTGAGAACTCTGCTGTGCTTCTTTGGGTTGGATCTGTGCTTGTGAAGCTCAGAGAGGTTCTGGGAAACTGTTGGTTCACAACAAATTGAAGTAATTCCTTCCATCTTGCTCCTCCTTGGAATTCTACTTTCATTCTCAGGCTCTTAAGGGTCCCTTTTTGATGTTCCTCTCAGGGTTTACAGGCCCTGGACATTCTGTGCACTTCCACATGACAAGTCCAATTCCCAGGCAGAAGAGCATGAGAAAAGAAAAGCAAAAACTTGGAATTAAGCTTTCTCTCACACTCTTCAGATAAGAGTAGTCTCTGCCAGTACCTTTGCCTGGAGGGAGAGACAATTCCTCTGCCAAGGTTGGAGCTGCAGAACAATTTTGTGAGAAGAAGAAAACAAAACAAATGGGGGTGATATTTCCTGGTGCACATGAATATATGTCAGACAAATGAATAAGTTACCTCCACACTGCAGTTAATGCTTAATTAATTCCACAAGACTGGCCAAGATGTGGATGGGAAGCTGACCTACCAGTAAATCTGGAACACCCTAAGTTCTACCTTTCCAGAACCAGGAACTTGAGAGCATTTGATTACAGTGGAGATGGAATGTACTCATTCCTGGAGCTAACCATAGAGTCAGGTGTCCACCCTCATCAGACATACTTTAGGAATGGATGTGTACCCTGAAGTACCTAAAATCTACTTAAATAACCAAAACAACCCTTTTACAAATCAGCACTCTACTTTTCCAACTATTTTAGAACACACATTTCCACTTTAACATGTTTAAAAAGCTGTGTAAGTTATTTACAAAAACCAAACCCGATTTCTCTAATAGAGTTCATTTCCTTTAACTTGTCCAAGTTGACCTGCAAGCCAGTGTAGTCTACTACCATTAAATAAGGAAACTCTGGTGTTTTTGTTCACATAGCATTCAGCTTGGTGTTGGCTAACCTTAAATTTTTTTCTAGAAGTGTTAATATTCAGTTAAAGCAAGACAATATCTTTTCTAATGAATGTGTCTGCTTGTCATTATTGCTTGTGTTTCACCCTTTAAAAAATGTTTTTCTTTAACATTTCCCTTGCACATCCATGTTATTTCACTTTCATGGAAAGGTTGAAATATAGTTAAAATTAGCCTGGAACTGTAGGAAACTTGAAGATAATTTCTTATTCTTCTGACTGCTTTCCATGCCCTCTTCCCTTTTCATAAACACAACCTTACACATGTTGTAACAACCAAGTAAAGTGCTAGCAATAAATCTAATTATACTGTTATGTTTTATACATATATAAATGGTATATCTGCACATGGCAGTAATATTTTGGGGAGGAGGGATACTGGGGATTGAAGTCAGGGGCTCTTGACCACTGAGACATATCTCTAGCCCTATTTTGTATTTTCTTTGGACACTTGCATAGTGCCTCATCATTGCTGAGGCTGCCATAGAACTTGTGATCCTCTTTCCTCAGCCTCCTGAGCCACTGCAATTAAAGGCGTGTGCCACTGTGCCCAGCTGGAAGGTATTTTTTGAGTAACTGATTTATATGAAATATACTTGAGGACAAGGTAGCTTGTCCTTTTTAGTTTCAAGTTCTTATTTATAGCCATATACTTAAGAACACCTTAACTCTTGTAGTATGTACTTCTCTTGTTCATCCAGTTGCTATTTTCATGGGAAACTAAATTTTTTTTCAGAATCTTTTCTGTTCTTCCCACCTCAAGCTTGTCTGCTGCCAGCATCACCCATGAACTGTGTACAGTGCCATCCCCTCCCCTGCCTGTTCTGCCAGGGGAACCCATCCTGCATGGGGCCTGTAATACCCTTGTCATCCTGCATGAGAAACTACCATGTCTCCCAGGCAGAGATAGGCATCTCAACTTCCTTTGTTCGAATCCAGCAGACTCCCCAGCTTACATGCCCTATAACTTCATGTTAATTTCAGGTTTACATCTGTATGCCATCCTCACTCACCCAGCCTGTGCCTTGTGTTGAGCTACAGTCAAACCTCACCTGCCACATTCTCAGCTCTGTGAGAAAGATTGGTTTTCATTTTAAATTCTTTTTCCTCTTTTCTCTGGACAGCTCTTACTGCCTCATTTCTTAGTTTCCCAAAGCACTCTACTTGATCTTTCTTATTGAATGCTTTAAATATATATTTATATATTTCTTGAATAATGTTTACTTAAAGAGCCTTCCCCAAGTCTGAGAGGAAACAGGTGATGTAGAAAGCAAAGACCCAAAGAAATAATGTGAGTGGCTTCAAGATGATTCCAGAGTACCTGGCACTCAGGATAGGGTCTGAGGCAACAAGGCTGAGCAGTGGACACCCTTCTTCCTGCTGCTGGCTGTTTTGCATTCTGCTGTAGTTTCCTTTCTTTGAAGTTGCTGGACATAACCTCTACCACCCCCCTTGCTGGTCCTGCAGTTCCAGTTGAGGATTTTGACTATAATGGACTCATACTTGTAATGACCTCTTGGTTGATTTGTAGTGACCACTTTAGTTTGCTGCACACCTCATTGGATTGCTTACCAATACCAACAAGATGTGGTTTCTTTCATAACCAAACCAGAAAATATGTGGCTTTCCTTAGAATTTATAGAGCATGTATTTTTATATGAACCTAAACTATTTTGATTTCTCATATTAAGAAATATAAATCTACTTTGTTCTAGTGGAGCTATATTGGTCACACATAAGCAATTTTAGTTCTCTTTAGTGAGTGAATTCAAGGTTTTCCTGACTCCATTTGAGATTTATTTATTTCATATCAGTGATAGTAGCTACTATACTATGTCTATATAAAACATTTCCTTTTTCTCTCACTATGTCTTACTAAAGCCTCCCCCTACTCCCCTGGTTCATAAGAGAAAAATATCTGCTTTGATCTGTCCATTTATGGATTCCATCTTCCTTTGAAAGCAAGGGCTAACAGATGGTGGGCATAAAGCAGTGTTCTAGTGAAGTCTCAGACTTTAGGCATCTGCATGGTTGAAAGCACCAAGGATAAGAAGCAACAAAGTGAGGAAGGAGTGAACCCCTGCCCCTCTTCTACCAGAGACCATCCACTTATTCCTGTTTTATATTTTGATTTACAATATAAGATTTTGTTTATGAAAGTGGAAAAAAGTTTCCACTTACATTTCAAAAATAAAAGAAAAATGTTTAAAAGCCATTGCAAGAGAGAAGTCACATAGATAGGGCTAGGGCTTTCTTTTCAGTTGCTGGACCTAATTCCTTCAGCCCACACAGGAAAAAAATAAAAAAAGAAATTACCTATATTACCTATGTTTAGTAAGAGCCAAGAATCACAATCTCTCAAACTCTCTTTCTCTCTTTCTCTCTCTCTCTCTCTCTCTCTCTGTCACACACACACACACACACACACACACACACACACACCACAAGATAAGCAAAAACAGGCCATTCCTCTCAGGGAAATCTACATTTAAAGTTTAGAGCAACTATGGTGAGTCGGTTGCTCATTTCCAAAGTCAATGGGTAAAAGTTTTGTGCATGATCCAGGCTTTCTCATCTTTAAACTGGAGCCAAATAGTTCATAATCATATTCATCTCTCCTTTTAGGACCATTTCCAGAAAGTATTCAAGGTGTTCCATTGTAACTAAGTGACAGAGGACTCTTCACTTTTGGGCAGCCATGGATCTCTGTATGCTATGGATGTATTCCTATGTATAATTTTAGGAGATACCAACCCTTCCTCTAAGCAAATCTATAGACCAAGCAGATGACTCTCTGCACACACAAAAGAATCCACCACATATGTTTGAACAAGACAGGATTAGATAAATTATACCATGGGGTATGGCAGATGCAAATTGGAGAAGTGGCTCAGAAACAACACAACAACAAAATATAAGATAATGGCATATGCCCTTGGAACCTGTCTCTTCATCAGTAAGTGAAGACTCATGATAGCCATTTTGCAGTGTTCTTGTATTAGAACCAATTCAGAGACAACCACCTGAGATTCAATCCATCATAGATATCAGCCATTCAGCCCATAGTGTGGTGAGGTTCATGGGCCTCATGATGACTTGTTTGACAAGTGGCATAGCCATTGTGGACTGCTATACCTGTGTGCCCTCAGCAACTGTCATTCTTGTGGCAATTGAACTTACCATCCTGCAGAACAGCACTACCTTTGGGGACCTAGCCCAGGGTCTTGAACATGTATGAACTTAAATCCTGGATGGAGGAAACTGAGCTCATCCACAAGTATTGATTCAATGTGCCCCTTCAAAGCCAACCTCCAGTTCTCATTGTATTGGTTAGACTTGTGCCACCATCAAACAGGGGAAGGACATTGCCCTCCTACTGGCAAATGAGACACAACAGATTGACTTTTCCAAAAATCTTTAATAACATAACATCCAAGTGGGCCCTCTGTGTCAACATGACTGCCATGAGGTTAGCTCCATTTTCTACTCATACACCTGATACCTAAATCTCCCACCTTCAGTGAGTGGAGGCTACAGATATGAAGCAAAAGCTTGGCATTGAAACAGTTCATTCCAGGGCCAGTGTGGGAAGTGAATGGTAGTGGACATTCATTTCAAGATAGATATCTAATGGGTAGGAGAGAGTGTGTTCCAGCATCAGGGGCATTTTGTGGAGGGGTGGGACAAAGGGTATCTCCTGAAAGATGGGAATCGGGAATGGGGATCTGGTCTGGCACTGTGGCATCTGATTAGATAGGGGCTGCTGTGAGACCACCAGAGCGGCTTGCATAGCAACAGGAGTCTCTGCCCTGGGGCTGCTGCCTCTGAGGCCATAACCCCTGCATTCAGGGATTTCTGACTCCCACAGACAATCTGGAATATGGACTTTCATCTCAGTGTTGGTAACAACAGTGGGAGGGCCAATTTTGATAGCTGCATTGATACCATGGCATCTCTGCATATTTATCCAATACAACAGTGGACTGTAAATGAAGGTGGAAGTGTTCATCACTTCCATCCAGTGCTGGGCATGCCTCTCCCACCCTCAGTGTCTTCTTCCAGTGAATAAATATAATGCAGCTACCAGTTACTACACAAGAGAGTCCCATGAGTCCAAAGTATGGAGAGACACAGGCTGAAGCAGTAAAAGAAAGAAAAGAGGCAGCTGACTGACAGCTCTGGCTTGGGACCTGAACTGTTTCTCATTTTTCTCCTTGATTTGGCTCATTCATCCATCCATTTCCTCCCTCCCTCCTTAAAGACCTACCTCATCATTTTATTATTCAGTTAAAGCTAGGTCTGCAGGGAGCCTAAGAGTCCATGTTGGCCTTTCAGTGATTGAGATTGGGGTTATCTGGTGACCTCATAACTGTAGCATGACTGGTGCCTGGGAATTTTCCTGTGCAAGGGCACAGGATGTTTAACTGCTGTGGTAAAACTCTGCATGAGGAGGCTCTGTGCAAGAGTCCTTTCAGCTCTAACCTTGATCTCAGTCACAAATTTTCTGGGAATAGATGAACTCTTATGCTAGGTAATTACAATGTTTCACTAGTTCCATTACTCCTTCTACTACACCAATGGGTTGATATGGATGAATGCATCCTGATGATTAAATATTAATGAATATTCCCCGGTGATAGATATTACCAAATCCACACCAATGGGTTGATATTGATGAGTACGCTCAGAAAAGTTGATATTGAAAAATCTACATTTTCAGGTCAATATCAAGGAATCTAAATTGACAAATCAATATTGACATATGAACATCAACAAATCTACCATGACTGATTAATATTGATGAATCTACCCCTAAGGTTTGATATCAATTAATCTAAACCAACAAGTAGATATTAATGAATCTACACTGATGATTGATATTGATCAATCTACTCCCATGGGTTGATATTGATGAATCTACAATGATGAGCAGATATCAATGAATCAACACCAATGAGTAGATATCACCAAATCTACCCCATTGAGTCAATATCAACAAACACACACTGACATTGCAATGTCAGTGTGAATCTCCCCCTATGGTTGATATCAACAAATCAACACTGACAAGTCAATATTGACAAATCTACCCTGTTGAGTTGATATTGATGAATATACCCAATTGAATCTATATCGACTGATCTACACTGAAGAGTTGACATTGATGAATCCATGCCTTCAAGTCAGTATCCACTAATCTATACTGATGGGTTGATATCAATGAATCTACCATTGATTTGACATCTATAAATCTACACTGGGTGATTGCTATTGATGAATTTACACTGATGAGTCAATATCAAGGAATCAATCTGAGGAATCAATATTCATGAGTCAACATCATCAATTTGATATCAACAAATCTATATCATATTGTCAATATCAAAGAATCTACACCAATGGGTCAATATTAACAAATCTACACTGATAGTTTGATATCAGTGAATGTACATCAATGAATCAATGTTGATGCATCAATATTGATGAGTCATTGTGTATAAATCTACACCAGTCTATATGGACATATCAATATCAACATATCTACACTGAAGAGTTGATATCAACAAATCTATCCAGTCCAGTCAATATCAATCTGCCCTGATGGATCAATGTTGAGGAATCTATCTCCAAGCGTCAATATTGACAAATCTACCCTGAAAAGTCAGTGTAGATGAATCTACACTGATGAATAAATATTGGTGAATCTAGTCTTTGAGTCACATTTGATGAGTCTACAGTGATGTATCAAAACAGATGAATCTACACCAATTAATGTACATAGGTAATTCAATATTGATGGCTCCACCCCATAAATTCTATATCAATGAACCTACATCATCAAATCAATAGACTCATCAATATCAAAGAATCTACACTGAAGTGTTACAATTAATGAGTCTATGCTAATGAGCCAATTTTGATGAATCTACACAGATGGGTTGACATTGATGTATCTAATGATAAGAGTCAATATTGAACATTCTATCTCAAGGCATTGATATGTACTAATCTACCCTAACAAGTCTATTTTGATGCATCTACACCAAAGGGTTCCCAACAAGTCTAATCCCATTGGTCGATATAGAGAAATCTACCCCAATGAGTACATTTTGACAAATTGAACCAGTTAAGTTAATATTGATAAATCTAATCAGAGAGTTGATATTAATGAATCTAACCAATAGAGTTGCACTGCATGCAATAAATTTTCCTCTTAGTACTGCTTTCATAGTGCCTCAGAGATTTTGATATGTTGTTTTGTCATTCTCATTTACACCTAATAATTTTTTAATCTGGTCCCTTATATTTTCTGTTTTCCATGCTACATTAAGTAGCATATTATTTGGTCTCCAGGTGTTGGGATATTTTCTGTTTTTTATTTTGTCATTGATTTGTACTTTCATTCCATTATGATCTGATGGAACACAAGGTAGTATTTCTATTTTCCAGATTTACTAAGGACTGTTTTGTGGCATAATATATGTTCTATTTTACAGAAAGATCCATGTGCTGCTGAGACTAAAGTGTATTTGCTCATTGATGGATGAAATATTCTATATGTATGTGTTAGTTTAAGTTATTGATTGTGTTATTGAGTTGCATGTAGGGATACAATAACAGAGAAGTAACACAATAATAGCCAGCATAGTTATAGAATTTTGGGTAAGTCTGGCAAACAGAGCTGTAACCAAGTTTTTTGAAATACATTGTAAACACATCTGTGCTAGCATTTGTTGAGCAGTTGTTGTTAAAATTTTTATATTCCTCCAAGTCACTAGATGATTAGAAGACAGAGGGTCTCTTGGACCTCTTGTTCTTATCAGAGGTTCCTCCTTTGAATCAGGATCTTCTTCAGCCAGGGTCAAATGCAATTTTGGAATCAGAATATGAAGTCCTTGATGACAACTCAGGAAGAATGTCAAGTCTCACACATCTGGCAGGAATCCAGAGAGGACCTGTAGGAGTAAGAACAGTAGTATATCCCCTCCCCCAATTAATCAAAGGTGCAGGGTCCCACCATATCAGGTCTGGTGGGACTCAGTATTTTACATAAATCTTTGTTAGTGGATCCTGAGGTGCAAGTGCCTGTCCAAGGCAGAGAACCAGAGATGTGTATTATCTTCAAAATGTACATTAAGAGCGCTTACTGAGAAGAAGGAAATATTGAGAGCATTATTAACATGAGCAAGGCTAGGTCCCCCTTTTTGTTCTCCCAGATGTGTCACCTTTATTCAACTTGCAAGTTACACAGAGAAATGTAAACAAATGCACACAATTTTTCTCTTTTACATACATAGAATCACACTATTATAGTATTTTGTAACTTGATTTTCCCTTTGAATGATATATCAATTTTTTGTATGAACTATTCTTACACTGTACAATTTTATTGATTACACAGTAAACCACTATGTAGTGGTATTATATTTGGCCAGTCACTTATTGGTCTATTTGGGTTTCCAATTTATTATTATATAAATATGCTGCACTAAACATTCTGGTAGCTGACTCATGTGCAACTACAATTTTTTTCCTTTATTATCAGCTATTGTAAACATTAAGATAACAAATTAGATTACCAAGTATAAAATCAACATATAAAAATTGGTAGTTTACATATATTCAAACAATATTTAGGAAGATTTAATGGAAGAAAATTTTCATATATAACAGTAATAAAATATATATTAATATGTTTGTCAATAAAAATGTGAGACCTATTAAAATTAAAATTAAAATACCACTGAAGCCAAAAAAATAGGCTTTCTACAAATAGGAGGGTCATATTATTTTATAAATTAAATTTTAAATTTAACAAAACCTCAATGAAAGTTTCACACTTTTACACTGTATCACCTGATGATAAATTTAGTGAAAAAAATAAATATAGAAATGGTACCAGCACTAAAACAGAGTAAGGCATTTTTTTAAAGTTTAAATAATTTAAAAGTATCAAACTGGTCTATTAGCCAAACAGAATGCCCTGAAGTAAGTACACTCAGATACACATAGAAATTGACTATATAAGAGGACATCATCTCAAATCACTGGGAAAAAGAAGTATTCAATAAATGTTATAGGGATAAATAAAGTAATATCCCTATCTCCACTTTATATACCATGATAAATTCCAGATATACAATATAACTTTTAAATAACACAACCATTAAATAAGAAAACTTAAATTTTTTTCTATACATATCTGTAGTTAGTAAGAACTGTCTATTGCATGAGCCAAAATCCACATGTCATAAATTATTTCACTGTTACATAAAAATCAAGATGTATGGAAATAAGCATCATAAAAATCTTTTCAAAAAGACAACTAAGGGAGTTATTTACAGTTCATATCACAAAGGGCTATTCTTCCTAACCTAACATATTGATTGACAAAATCATAACAATTTTGAGACAGAAAATTTTGATAGATGAGTTTAGGTCATTAGCATTCAGGGTTATTATTAAGATATGATTTGTATTCCCATTCATTGTGGCTTATTTTGGTTTTTAAGTTGACTTGGTTTCTCCCTTGACTGACTTTTCCTTTAGGGTAGTTCTTCCCTTTGCTGACCTACATTGTTGTTTTTCATTTCCTCCTCATGGAATATCTTGCTGAGAATATTCTGTAGTTCAGGCTTTCTATTTGTAAATACTTTTAACTTCTGTTTATCATGGAAGGATTTTATTTTTTTCTTCAAATCTGAAAGTTTTGCTGAGTATAACATTCTTGGTTGGCAACCATGGTCTTTAAGAGCTTGAAATCCATTGTTTGCAGCTCTTTTAGCTTTTAAGGTCTGGACTGAGAAATCTGCTGATATCCATGTTGGTTTCCCCCTACATGTAATTTGATTCCTTACTCTCAAAGTCTTTAAAATTCTATCTTTATTTTGGATGTTAGGTATTTTCATTATAATGTTCCGTGGTGTGGATCTGTTGTAATTTTGAAAGCCTCTTGTAGTTGATCTTCCATTTCATTCTTCAGGTTTGGAAAGTTTTCAGATATTATTTCATTGAATAGTTTGTTCATTTCTTTGGTTTATATTTCTGTGCCTTCCTCAATTCCAATAATTCTTAAATTTGGTCTTTTAAAGATATTCCATAGTCTTGGATGTTCTATTCACAGTTTCTTACCATCTTTTCTGTTTGGTCAACATTATTTTCAAAATGAACTTTTTGTCTGAGGTTCTGTCTTCCAAGTGATCTAGTCTGTTGGTGATGATTTCATTTGAGGTTTTTATTTGATTTATTGTTTTCCTCATTTCAAGAATTTCTGTTTGGTTTGTTTTTAGAATATCTATCTGTTAAACTGATCTTTTACCTCCTGCAGTTGCTCTTTCAACTGTTGGTTGGAGTGATCGTTCATTGCCCACATTTGCTTTCTTATCTCATCCTTTGCCTCACAAATCATTTAATTAAGTCTAGTCTGAACTCCTTCTCTGAAATTTCTTCTACTATTCTGTCATTGGATTCCATCAATATAGAATCTTGGTTTGTTTGGAATACTTTTTTCCCTTGTTTTTTCATATTGGTCATGTATCTTCCTCTCTAGCAGTGCAGATTTGGGGTATAGCACTTTTCCCCCTGTAGACTTATAGTGATCGTGTAGTTTTCCAAAACCTCTTCTTTAAGGGGGAAATCAATGTTAGCAGCACCCAGTACAGAAAATATTTAACACTATACCAAATATCCCCTATGAAGACATTAACTGTGTTATAATAAACAAAGGATGAGTTTGATTATTATCTACAATATGTCAAAAAGATTTGCAATGATATCTGCAATTTCTAATGGTAGACAAAGTGGATGGGGAGGGGTGTAGGATGTAACTGTTAATGATATAAATTAGAGTATATAGAAGTATTAGATCATAGGAAGAGTGAAAATGGAATTAAAAGAAGTTGGATATTAGCATGAGAAAAGGAAGAAAGAGACTCTGAGGAAACAGGTAAACAAAAGAAAATAGAGTGAGAAAATTTAACAAATACTTGAAAATGTTTAAAAGGACACAAAAAATCTAAACTATAATAATCATATACTATTCACACCTCTCAGTCTTCAGTAGCCTGATGAAAGAGAGGTACCTGACAATGAGCTTCCAGTCTCCAACAGCTGTCTCAGGGTGGTAATACTCCACCTAAAGATGGTGACTTTCACTTCCAGGATAATCCAAGATGGCTGCACTGGCTTCCAAATGTGTTGTTAAATGGGGAGCTGCAGTGAAGGGTGTAGGTGCCAAGTTTCAGTGGGACAGTTAGTCAGGTCCTGGAGGCATGGTGTGTTCAGTATGGCTGGGGGTCATGTAGGTCCTATTTCTTGTATCAAAATGGTGGCAGCCACATGTAACAAAACCTGTGGGTACTGCAACATGGACTTCCAGGCAACAGTGGTCAGCAGACAATCCATAGGCAGACTGCAGGCAGACCATAGGGTAACAATGGATGATTGGCAGGTGGACATCAGGAGGTGGGTGATGGGTAGGTGAATGGCAGGCAAGAGCCAGGCAAACAGGCAAATGGTGGATGATAGGCAGCAGTCAGTGGGCAATCTACACTCAAAAGTAGGCAATATGCTGGCAGATGGTAGGTGATAACAGTGGACAAATGGGGCTAACAGCAGGGGATCAATGAGCAGCAGAGACTGCCTCACAGAGAAAGAGATTTTTATCTTCTTGAATCCTGAGTTATGAAGCAAAAAGGAATGCAACCTCCCTCTAGTCCACCATCTTGGATCTCTCACAAGTCAATATTGATGAATCTACAGAGTTGAGTCGATATCTACCAATTTACTGTTTTGGGTTGATATCAACAAATCTACACCAATGAGTCAATACTGATGAATCTACCACAACAATTCAATATCGATACACCAATATCAATTAATCTACCCTGGCAAGTCTATTTCAAAAATCTAACCAGTTGAATGTTGATATGAATCTATATCAACAGGGTAATATTGATAAATGGATCCTGAAAAGTTGATATGTATGAATCTCCACTCATGAATAAATATTGACAAATTGTCCTAGTTGATCTGATATAATCAATTCTACCATGATGGGTTGATGTTGATGAATCTACACCCCTGAGTTGATATTGATGAATCTACTATGATGAATCAACATTGATTAATCTGCACCATCAAGTGAATATTGACAAATCTACATTGACAATCTGATATCAACACATCAATATCAAGGAATCTAACCTGAAGTGTCAATATTGATCAATCTACACTGACAAGACAATTTTGAAAAACCTACACCAAGGGGTCAATATTGATAAATCCAACAACCAGAGTTGATATTGAAGAATCTACTCTGATGTGTCAATATTGACCAATCTGCATTGACAGGTTGGTAATGATGCTTCTACCATGATGGGTGGACATTGACAAATCTACACTGGCAAGTGGATATTAATGAATCTGTACAGAAGGTTCAATATAGATGAGTCTATCTCAAAAGATGGTTATCAATGAATATTTTTTGATGGGTCTATATCTGTGAATCTGCCCTAATGTGTCAATATTTATTAATGTATCCCTATGGGTCAATATCTAGTAATCTACCCCTTCAGGTCAATATTGAAGAATCTACCATATGTCAATATCAATGAATCTACCCTGATAGATTTATATTGATGTATCTATCCTGACAAATCAGTATGAAAGAATCTCATTTGATAGGTCAAAATCCATCAAGCTACACCAATGTGTCAGTTTTGACAAATCTACACCTTCAAGATGATATCAGTGAATTTACACCAACTGGTAGATATTGATAAATCTACATCATCAAGTCAATAACAACAAATCTACATTTGGGGCAATGTTCACAAATCTACACCAAAAGGTCAATATTGATGAATCTACAGAGTTGAGTCGATATCTACCAATTTACTGTTATGGGTTGATATCAACAAATCTACACCAATGAGTCAATACTGATGAATCTACCACAACAATTCAATATCGATACACCAATATCAATTAATCTACCCTGGCAAGTCTATTTCAAAAATCTAACCAGTTGAGTCAATATTGATGATACTTCACTGACAGGTTGCTATCAATGAATCTACACTATCAAGTTGATATCCATGAATCTACCCCAATGGGTCAATGTGTATGTACCTATTGCATCAAGTCAATATGGACAAATATAACCCTTTGAGTCAATATTAAAAAATCTGAAGTTCAATATCAATATCAACAAATCCACATTGACAAATCAGTAATGACAGTATCAATGAATCAACCTGTTAAGTCATTATCTATGAATCTACAGTAATGAGTTGATATTGATGAGTATGCCTAGATGAGTTGATATTATTGAATGTACCATGACAGGTCAGTAGCAACACATCTATCTCATCAAGTTGATATGGACATATCTACCCCTTGCAGTAGATATTAATAAATCTACCCTGAAGAACCAATATAAATGAATCTACACCTCCAGATCACTATCAATGAATCTAGTCTTAAGGGTGAATATCAATGAATCTACACTGATGGGTTGATATTGGTGAATCCCCCGATCAAATCAAAATGGACAAATCTACCCTTAGAGTTGATATTGACAAATCTATCCCTTTGAGTCAATCAATATTGACCAATCTACCCTGAAGAGACAATATTGATGAATCTACCTAATAGGTTAATATGAATGAATATACCTGATGGGTGGATATCAATGAATCTACCCTGCTGGGTGGATACTAGTGGATCTACCTCTATTGGTTGATATCTATGAATACACCCTGATGTGATGATATTGGCAAATATACCCCAACTGTTGATGAATCTACATTGACCAATCAATATTAATGAATCTGCAAGTTGATATTAACATGTCTACTCCAATGAGTTGATAATGATGAATTGACACCAAAGAGGTGATATTAATGAATATACACTGACCAGTTGATATTGATGAATCTACACAAAGGAAAAATATCAACAAAACTACACCAACCAGCTGATATCAATAAATCTACCCCACATGGTCATGGTGAATCTATACTGACCAATCAATATGGATGGATCTATACCAATGAGTTGATATTGAAAAATCCAAATTGATGAATCAATATTGACAAATTGATATCAACAAATCTACAGTGATGTGATGAAATTGACAAATTTGCACTGATGGGTTTACACAGATGTTTTCACATGATGAATCTACCCAGTTGAGTCAAAAACAACAAATCTACAATGATGTCACAAACTGATGAATCTTCACAATTTGATATTCATGAAACTGCAGTGGGTCAGGACCAACAAATATTCCCTGTTTATTCAAATTTGATGAATCTACAGTGTTGAGTAAAAACTGATAATGTACACTGAAGCATCTACACCAATAGTCAATATCAAAAAAATGTACACCAATGAAACAATTCAACCAATCTACCTCATCAAGGTGATATGAGTGATATCACCATGATGAGACAATATTGACAAACCTACTCTAACAAGTTAATATTCATGAACCTATCCTAAAACCAATATCAACAAATCTATACCAATGATTAATATTGATGAATCTACTCCATCACATTGATGTCAAATAAGCTACACTTACCATTTATTATTGAGGAATCTGCTCCAACCAGTTATTCCTCGCAAGTGTCTCCTATATCTTACAGAATGTTTGGGGTAATAGGAACGTCTTTTGCTCTAATAAGGACACTTACTGGATCTGCTTTGTAGCTTCAAGACTGAGGGTGATCATGAGGAAGATCAAACCCTGATGAAAATCTTGGAACTTTCCATTCCCACCTAAGTTGAAGAAAGAAGCTGGAGATTGAATCAATGCCCATCAGGGTAAATGAATTAGTCTTCACAAATATCTGTACAAGAAATGGTCAAGGAGTTTTTGAATTGCTATACACAAGCAAGCATAAGGACAGTGTTGCACCCCAACTCCATTTAGACAAAGTCTGTTGCCCTGGGAGCCCTTCTGGGCCTCATCCTGTGCACCTTTTTATCTGACCATAATTATGTCTTTCCTAGAATGTCATCAAAGGTGGACCATACAGCATGTTATCTCTTCAGTTGGTTTTATTGCACTTAGCAGTGCAATAGAGGATGCATCTGTGTTTCTGTGTAACTTTGTGGTTTATTTCTTTCTATTGTGAATTGGTTGTTCATTCCGCTACTGAAAGGTATTTGAATATCTTATCTAAGTAGCATCATAGATCTAACAGGCATAATTGCATGGTAGTTTTGGTAGACATGTTTTTCAAAGCACGTTTCCAAATGCAGATTAATTATGGGCACAGAGTTGGGTCATATATTAAACTTGTTTTGCCTTAGAAGAAACTGGCACACTATCTTCAAAAATGGCTGCATCATGTGTCTTTCCAGCAATGTCTGAAAATGCTGGTGTTCCATACTCTACTTTTTCAGTGTAATGACTTCTTAGAGTTTACCAGTGCTAATTGCAGTGCCAAGCTACCTCACTATTGCTTTAATTTATGATTTTCTAGCATGATAAGATAGTGGGCATCATCAAGTATAACTATTTTCCGATTTTATACTTTCTTGTTCAGTTGTTTGTTCAGGTATCTACTTTTGAGCACTGGAGATTGAACCCAGGGATGAGTAATCACTGAGTCTCATCCCTAGATCTTCTTTTGTTCTTGTTTTGGTATTTTTATTTGACACAGTGTCTTCATAAGACTGGTCCAAAATTTGCAATCCTTCTGCCTCCAACTTTTGTGCAATTGAGATCATAGGCATGCAACACTTCAGTTGGAAAATAATATTAATTTTATAAGTCCATGTTATTGGTATATTTGTTCTGCCCATTAGCTTTAGGTAGCATGTGTTAAAACTAATGACCAAGGGACAGATATGTCACTCTGTATTAGAGAGATGATCCATTATGTGTGAGGCCATGTGTTTGATCCCCAGTACATGAATACACACACACACACACATGCACACCCAACATTAAGTCTAAAATCACATAGATTTTCATTTTTTTTTTTGTAATATATTTAGTTTTCTTAAATTTTAGTTTTGGAGTATAATGGATTATTTTTGGTATGAGTTTTATTTTGCGTCTACATTCATTTCACTCCATATAGTTTGTGAACACTTGCTGCACATATTCCATTTAAAAAATATGAATTTTTTTATATTTTTATAGAAAATATGAAAAATTTTCATATATTTCATTTCATATGAAATGAAAATGAATTTCAATTGAACATAAATGCTACTTGTGCAGCATTCCATTACTAGAAAATCATGTTTTGTAATCAGCGAAGATAAAATAGTAGGCTAACAACAGTGGGTGAGGATGTAATGACTTTACTTCTCTCACTATTGGCAAGCAAAGAAAACTCACATGATGTCTTTAAAATATTCACAGTGCTGAATATGATGTATTCCTATACATGTATGCTGCTATAGATGGTTCACTTTGCTTTTCTGAGAGCCATATTGTTCTGTTATCTATAGAAGTATCCACCTTTCTCTTGAAGATACTGTGCACCTCAGAGGGGATCTGCTTTATGAAGTACTTCACAGAGGAAATAAAGTTCAACTTGTACCCCAAGTGAGTATGTGGTCAGCACCTCTCGCCCAAGCACATGTCAGAATGGGACTCTGTTACCAGTGACACAGGATAGACTGGACCCTCATGACTTCAGTTCTGAGTTATCATTAGAGTTCTGGACTGTGGTGGGGCCACAGCTGACTCTGTGGAGGGCCCATGAAGAAGAAGATACATCTGCGTGTGTTAGTGAATTTCCTCCTGTACAGGACTGCTCCTAGTGAGCCTCACTTTGGAGCAATTAGAGAGGTAAGAAACAGAACACTGCCTGAAAGCCAAGATGCAGTTTCCCAGAAGACTCCACATGAAAAAAAAGGACCCAAACACACCCAATAACTGAAATAGTACAGGAGGTAGCCAATCAAACCATGATAAAAAAAAATGGTCTATGTCCTGCTTATCTGGGAGGATCCAATCACCAATAAAGCAATTAATTTCATGAAACCATTACTCAGTCATACACAGGATTCCATGCCACTTGGGGTTTGACCCTTCAAACCTGAATTGCTATCTTGCACCGGAGACAAACCAAGTAGCACCAAAGTCTCAGCATTTTTGTCATGATCAACATATCCTGAGTGCACAGGTACAGATGCAAAAACCTGAGGAGAGACAGATGTAGCCTGTACTGACTTGCTGCAGCTTGGTAACCTGAGGCCAGAAGGTAATGTCTGTGGGCATTGTTTCTAGGATTTCTCAAACTTGGGCTTCCATTTACTGTCCTGGGTTTTGTACTGTGTCTTTAAACATTGCTTTTGCTTAATTTGGATTGCTGCAGGTAAACTGTGGTCATGAATATATTATTAAAATGTATTATTTTGTCTCGGTGGGTCTAGCTGTGAGGAAATCATTGTTTATTTAAAAAAAATTGTTCTTGTTTTTTTTCTGTTGAGAATTTGGTACATTACACCTTTGTCTTGGATTCTATAGTCACACAGGGAATAGTAAAAACCTTGGAGCTTGGTGTGCCTCAGTGTTTAGAACTGGTGATGCTGTCCTTTAGAGTTTAAAATCCTGCACTGGGCTGATATGATACAGATTGATATTGAGGATATAGGTAGAAATATGTATTGGAGGCAGAGGACTAGCATTCAGAGAGGCCTTATTGATATACTCGTTCATGAGACTTATATGATAAGACAGTGAATCTGTCCCCTTCTGAATTAAACCCACTGGAAACACGACCCATCACCCCCTTTCTGTGAGTTCTTATTTTCTCCTCTTTTGGATAGTTAAGTAAAGATCCCAGCATTGGAACTTTGAGGCACTTATTCAGGAGTGCCCAACAAAGAGAAACTATCACCAGCTGCACTTGTTAAATTAACTGTAGTGTATAATAACATGGAAACTGATTTAACTTTGGCTGAATACCATAAGATGAATGACTTTAGGACCAGGAGATGAAAGGAGAGAAATTTTCATATATTTGACTTCTATTAGATTAAAAACTGGGGATAATTTTAAACTGGGGATAGTTTTAAAATTCATTGGAGTTTGAGGGTGCATGAAGTACAGCACCATTCAGAGTTACAGTTTTTATTTTGGTGATCACCCCCCCCCAATTTTTGTCATTCCCCAGTAAATTTTAAGGAACATCAAAGCAGTTAGCAATGCCCTATGTTGGGAGTCATCCCACAGGTGCGATTGTGTATATGGGTGTGGATTTTCAAGTCTTTTTCAGGCCAGATGTCTATCATCTGCCTCCCACCTTTGGTGAGAAGGTAATGACCAGCAAATTAGCTATGTGTGCACAAGGAAGATTGTTCTTAATATCCTGCGATGGTTAGGTAATTCCTGAACTTTCTTAGGGGAAAGGAAAGATATCGCCTCCTTGTGTTCCATTCAACAGTGAAAACAGGCAGCTCAGTGAAGATGCATTTTGTTAGTGATTGTTCCTTGCAGGGAGTGGTCTTCTATTCCCTTTCCAGTCCTCAAAACTGAATTGTGTGTCCTTCTCTCTGTACCAGGAGCCTTAGCTATTGAATCAATATTGCTTTCTGAGATGTGCCTTGTTTCCATATTTTAGTTGAAATCATAGGAGAAAACTATGTATCTTCAACTGCACATAAAGCAAAAGGAAGTGGCTTGAAGGGCCAGGGTGTGGTGGCACATTCTTGTAATTTCAGAAGCTTGGGAGGCTGAGGCAGGAGATCCCAGTTTCAAAGTCAGTCCTTTGAAATTGTGAAGTTCTAAGCAATTTAGTGAGAATCTGTCTCTCAACAAAATACAAATAGGACTCAGGATGTGGTTCAATGGTTTGTTGCCTCTGAGTTCAATCTCCAGTACCCACTCCAATAAAGAAGTGTCTTGGTGTCACCTGAGAGAAGAAATGTAGCCTTTTCCTAAGGACATGAAGATAATGAAGTCCTCTCCCAATGTTTTGACCATGATATTGAACAAGCTCTTTTGCCATTTTACACCATCCTTTCTTCTTGATAATTTGTGAAACAGTTAATTTTATAACCCAAATATTTTCACCTATCTCAGGCACTTAGAAATAAATCACAGCAATTCCAGTTCCTTGCCACTTCATGGTGTCCTCAGGCCTCTGCCAGCTTCTACACCAAATTTTTCCACAAAGCTCTAGAATCCAAACAGTGCTTTCTGCACTGAGAATATGGAAGCAGATAGAAAAAAGACATCCCATTATTCCACCTTAGAAATAAAATTTTATGAACCCTGCTGATTTCTGTTTCTGTGAAACAAGTTGCTGGTGTAGGTTCACTAAGTGGGGAGAGAGCTATAGGCCTTGGGCAACAGTATGCTGTGAGTTCCTTGTAGCGTGACCACATTATATTATGGGAAGAGATTTTGGAAAAATTCTACTTTGCACAGGAAGCCATTTGCAGGTCTATGGAAGTGAAGGCACATCTTTAGGTGCTCTAGAATGGATTCCATAATAGAACTGTAGTCCATAGAGCAGGTATTATATCAGTTTTGGATTCTGTTGCATGAGTATTACATTACTATTAACATCTAAGTGCAGATATTGTATTATCTTGAGATGTTTTATCATAGATATCATTTTTGTGAAAAACACAACAGTGTAGCTATTACACTTGTTATGGATGCTCTAGCACACATTTTCTGAAAATATCCTAGTTGTATGGAAGCTGTTTTATTAATATTAAGTGCAGTACTCTGGATTATGTAATAGTATTAAGACCTCAAGGCAATTATATTAGTTGGACTTTCTTAAATATGAATATTGCATCAACACTAAAGAACACAGGACACATACTTTTATCAGTTGGAAATGTTATACATATCATATTAGTATTAAAGACCATAAACATTTTATGTCATATTTACAAACACAAGTATGCATATCATGTTAGGATTAATGTCAACATGAAAGTTAATATATTAATTTTAATAGTATCTCATGAATATCTTATTAATTTAATGACTACAATGCAGATATTTTATTAGTTTAAGGATGTATAATAGTATCATGCTAATACTAAATGCTGAAGAGCATCTGTTTACAAGTTTTAGATGTTATGTCAAGAATATTAAATGAATATTAAAATCCACAATTAAGATATTGTATATGTGTCAAGGTTTGTGGAAAGTATGCTATATAGTAAGATTAATGGCCCCAGGACATCTATTTCTTTGGTTTTAGGGGTCATATTATGGATGCTATATTAGTATTTAAAGGTAGAGTAATCCAATACATTACTTTTAATGATAAATTAGTAATAACAGATTTAAAGGCCACAGGAAGTTTCTATATTTTTATTGAATACTCTTCTTTGGATATCATATTAATATTCAAGTCTTCCAAATGACTCTGTTATCCATTTCTGATATTCTAATAGGTGAATTATATTAATAATAAAGGCCACAGAACACCTGTTCTTCATGATATTGTATGTACACTGAAATGAGGTACCATTTTGCACCTACTACAATAATTAATTTTCAAAATAGAAGTTACAAAGATTAGTCAAGGTTATAGAAAAAGCAAAAAGACTTTCAAACTGCTGGTGGGAATGAAAAATTGTTTATCTTCTGTGGAAAAGATTTAGCAGTTTCTTTAAAGATTATACACTGAGATATCACCTGGGAATTTCATTTAGTCATGTTGCCAAAATATTAGACTTTGTTCCCAATGCCACCTCTAAAACAAGGACATGTGAGGGGGAAGCAGAAGTCCCATCACCCTGCTATCAAAGAAGAAACACAGGGTACTCTTGTCCCAAAGGCCATGACTTCCCCCATCAAGAGTAACAGGGGGAGACTAAAGGAGCTCTTCAAAGGCTACATTTCAGGTGTGCCTTGAGAGGGGTTCCCAGGTCACCCTGATGGTGTGTTGACATTCACTTGTTAATTTGGAAGATATTCACTTCTTAGATCCCCTGGTAGATACCCCCTTCCTGTGAAACACAGATAACTCAAGGTAATTCTTCCCTTCCCCCAGGTTAGGGAGATGGAGAAGAGGAAAAGGAAAACATGTCCATTTTAAAAATAAGCTTCAGAGCTGTATTTAAATGGTGAAAGGAACCACAGTTACATTTCCCCACTGTCAATTTCTACACTCCATTTCTATAGAAAATTTGGTGATGACATCTCCAAACTGCTTTCTGATGAAAGAGAATGAAGTTGAGGGGAAGTAATCCAAAGTCCTTATCTTCTATCAGGTGGGGTATGGACAGTTAGGGGTTTTCAGCATAATCACTGTCCAGAGTTCCATGGTAGCAGTTGGCATGTGACTATACAAGGTATACATAGGACAAGATTCAACAATGCCAGGATAACAATAAATAAGGGAGTAAAGGATTACTGCTATTGTAAGTAATTAATAAAAATTAGTATTTCAGTCAGTTTCTGAAACATAGGACAAAGTTTTGTCTCAAGAGTCCTTTGTGATAGTTAATTAATAAGGGTTTTCATATAAGAACCATTTATTTGCAGCCTCCAGTTTTTCTTACTTTTGGTAGGGCTGTCACAAGTGTACATCTTAAGTTATATTAAAAAAAAACATTGTTTTTCCTTTAAATTGTCCATGTAGCAATGCTCAGGTGTTTAAGACCAAGCTGGTCAAAACTGACCTTGTTCCTATCTATTCTTAAGAACCAGCTGAGAGTTCTCAGAGGTTGCACCTGGGAACGTGTGAAGTCTCCTAGCTCATTTACCTTTCCTCTATCAGTGGTGCCATGCACCAGGATGGGTTACGTCAGGGTCTTGATAACCATGCATGGCTTCTCTTGCAAGCATCAGGGACATTTTTATCTCCAATAACCCACAATCTGGCTTTCTGTTCTCTAGGGTCTTCTTGGTCTTCCTGATTGGCAGATCAGGTGACTCCCCAAAGTTTCAGAGTCCTTGGAAGGGTCCTGTAATTCTCTGGGTATTAGCTGACCTTTTGGGACAAAAGCCAAACATAGGCTGCTTTTTCCTGAGCCCTTTTACTTCCTTGACTTTGGTCTCCAAGTTTTTAGTTTTATACACACAGCAAGCTAGTTTCACCAGTCTTAAAGAGGGACTAACAGATAATAACCTCAATATTTATAATTCTATAGTAATTTACCCCTTCTACTGAACTGGGATTTGTATTAGCACTGGAAGTAAGGCTTACATCCTGTCTGTCCTTTGTAGATGATGGTCTATTATCTCAAGTTAACTCAGGTTGTTATATTAGAAGTTACACTTCTGTAGGGTACTAAAAGATAACAAGTTTACAAGGAAATACAAAATGAAATTTAAAATAGCAAAATCAAATTCAGATTGTATCATAGCTATGGTTCAAGAACCATAATTTTTTATAATCCCAAAACTTACTCAGTTGCATTTCCTTTTTATTTTGAGATCACAGTAAAAGTGTTGAATGTAACTTTAAATGAGCTTCATTCTAGCCTGTTTGGGAGCCATTATAACATGGAATAAGGTCTGGGAGGTAAAGCTTCAACTCAGGTAAAGTTGCTCTTCGTAAATAACAACATCATATCTAAAACATGAAGCAAAAAATCTTAGAGAGATTTTAACACTTTTTTGTGGGAAAGTGGCAAAATGTTTGCATGTTTCATAATATTGACCTTTAAATAGATCAGACTCTCATTATCTTCTAAAATATATTTAAATTTCTACCCCTGTGTAAAAATTTACATCAAATTTTACATGTATCTTTTAACAGGTCCAGTTTCAGAAAATTAAATAATATAAATTTCCTAATGATTATTTCTATAAAGTTTAAAATTACCATTGTAGACAATTTTAGTTTGGAGAACACCAGCTTAGTAATATGTTCTTCCAAGCTTTATATTTTAAAGTTTATATACTAGAAGAACATGAGTATACTTAGTATACAAAGAACTAAGAGTGTCACCGTAACACAGATGTCCTCATATTACCTAGGTTTAATTTTTACAGTAATATTCAGAATCTACAGATATTTACAGGCTTGTAGGGTATAGCAGTACTAGCAAAAATCATGGAGAGCCTTAAGTCTCTTATATGTTCAGTGAAGAGTGTTAATAATTCAAATTAGATTTAGTCAAAGCAGACAGATACATGACAGTTTTTTAAATGGTAGTGGTGCCCTATTATGCCAGATGTAACATATAAAAGAATGCACTTACTAGTTGAACTTACATGAATTTTCATTTATTAAACTTTTATACAACAGTTAGATAAGGCTCAGACAAACATATTTAGTTTCAGATATGTACATATTTCTAGTCAGGTATATTTAGATTATTCATGAAAATTAAGCCTGTTGAAAATCTTAAGTCATCTGTTTCTCGGGTAAAGAAAATATCTTAAAAGCAATGGACATCACATTTTAATGTTTTATAACTCTCAATTTGGTCACAAATTGATATTCATCAGTGTGAGGTTTCTCAACAGACAGAAGAGACAGAGTAGGATATCTGGCAAAGCAGACTCACACAATTTAGACAACTGTATAGAAGAGAATGAATGTCTCTTTCATAAGGGGTTATTATTTATTATTTTTTGTCTGTTTGTTTGTTTTGGAGTCATTTATTTTCTCCTAAAACAAATCTTGGTTAAGATAACATTGATCACATTTCTGACGGTCCCGTTGGCCTAAAAGTCCTTACTCACTTCTAGTAGACCTCCAGCAAAGCAGGTTCTGTTTCTTTTCCTGGAAGACTCAAATGGCCAAGGTGTAACCACTTTACTGCATTGAGTTTTCTTTTACTCAAAGTTGACCAAGATGGGGAATCATGAATAGCTCCTCTGGTTCAACCTGAGGCACACTTACCATGTCCTAACTCTCCAATAGTCAGTTTTCAAAAAGTTCACTTTACATCATCAGCATGGAAGTGTGGTTGCTTACAGTGCCAGGTCTGCCTCCAAAAAATGGAGCAGGGTCTGTTCTTGTGTCCCACCTGGGGTGCCAGGTTAGTTGCTGAAATCTGGGCCCTTGTCCCTAATGCCAACTAAATAATAAGAAGCACATCAATAAAGCCTGCCTGAGTGTTAGTCCCTTGCCTCCAATACATCTTTCAACCAATATCCTCAACATTGATCTGTACCTAGTTGTCCTGTACCTAACTAAGCTCTGAGGGCTGTACTATTTCCTTTCTAAGGAGAGCATCCAAGACAAATGTATAGTGTGCCAAACTGTCAATATAAAGTCACGAGAACATGAATTCTTTAAAATTATGATTTTTCTGACAGATAGACCCACCTAAAAAATTAGTCCTTTTTACAATATGTTTATGACACCAGTTTCCCTACTGAATTCCTAATTAAACAAATGCAATGATTAAAGGTACAGTGTGGAACCCAGAAAAATCAATGGCATTGTGAGATTGAGACACCCTGGAAACACAGCCCACAGACTTTGCCCTCTGATCTTGGGTCAGTAAGGGGCAGCAAGGCAGTATAGGCTACATCTGTCCCTCCTCATGCCCTCACATCTGCTGCTGAGTACTCAGGGTATGATGATCCTGATAAAGAGACCGTGAGACGTATGTGCCACTTGGCTTGTCTCAGTTGCAAAGCTGCACCTAAGATCCAAAGGACCAAATCCTGGGTGGCTTGGAACCCTGTGTATGATGAGGGATAGTTCATTTCTTTTGCAATATTGGTGACAGGATCCTCACAAAGAAATGGGACAAAGACCATGTTTTTATGTGGCTTGACCAGCTGCTTTCTGAACTATTTCAGCTACTGGACATGGCTTGGTTCTAATGGAGCATGCTGAGAACTTGCATTCTGGTTCCAGGCATTGCTCTGTGCTTACCTTTCTGCTTGCTTCCAGTGAAGCTCACTAAGAGCAGTCCTAGACATGAGGATTCTATAATAGTATGGATTCTATAATAGAACTACAGGTTACAGGAAAATGATTATATCACTTTGGGATGGTGTAGTATGGATATTACATTACTATTAATAACTAAGGATGGATATTGTATTATCTTGGGGTGTTTTATGGATAATAGTTTTGTATAATAGACTACAGGACAGCTATTATATTTGTTATGGATGCTATAGCACACATCTATCAATATCCAAGGTTTATAGAAGCCATTACATTCATATTAAATGATGTACTATGGATAATGTAATAGTATCAAAACTTTAGGGCAGTTATTATACTAGTCGTACTTTCTATAGTATGAATATTACATCAATATTGAAAGGCAGCTATCATATCAGTTTGATATGTCATAGCCCGGATATCATAGTATTATGAAAATTCATAGGTAAACCTTTAGTTCATTTTTAGAAGCTCAAGTATGCATATCATGTTAAGATTAAAATCAACATGTTATTTAACACATTAATTTTAATGATATTCCATAAATCTTATCATTTAATGCAAAAAATGCAGATATTTTATTAGCATAAGGTTGTATAATATAAATATGCTAATGTTAGAAGCTAAAAAGCGCAACTGTTTGCTAGTTTTAGCTGTTATATCAAGGATATTAATGAATGTTAAAAGCCACAAGAAAGTTATTATTTTGGTATCAGGATTTATGGAAAGGATGCTATATAGTAATATTAAAGGCCACAGGTAATATATTTCATTGGTTTTATAGGCCATCATATGGATGTCATATTAGTATTTCAAGGGAGAGGGAATCTAGTATATTTGTTGTAGATGCTAGGCTAGGGATAACACATTATATTTAGTGATCACAGCACAGCTTCTGTATTCATATCTGATATTCTAGTTTGGATATAATATTAGTATCTGAGTCATCTGAATGGCTCTGATATCCATTTCTGATGTTGTAATATCAGGCAAGTTATATTAATAGTAAAGACCACAAAACAGCTCTTTTGTCAGTTTTCCATGTTATTGTAAGGATGTATTGGTTAAAAAAAAAAAAAAAAAAGACGTCATGGGACAGCTATTCTATAACATTTGGAGACCATAATAGGAATATTTGTATTAATATTGAAGCCTACAGGGGAGCTATTATATGTGTTTTAGATGGCCACTATGAATATTATAATCATCTTTAAAATCCCAGGGAATCTATTATATTACTTTAATGTGGAATAGTAAGAATATTTATTTAGCATTAAAGACCACATGGCAACTATTAGCTTTAGAGGGTACAACAAATTTAACATTTTCATATTAAGGGCCCCAAGTCAGGGAGCTATTCTTTTAGGTTTAGGTTTTATAGAATGGGATACATTTTAGTTTGAACAGGCAGAGTCCAGTGATTACAGCAGTTTTGATGCTATAGTATGAATACAATGTCAGTATTGAAAGACCAAGGGACATTATTTTTTATGTGTTGCTGATTATTGAACCCAGTGCCTCAAATGTGCTAGGCAAGAGCTCTAATAATAACCCACAACTTCAGCCCAGAAGGACCGTTTTTATATTAGTTTCAGAGACCATTTTCCATATTACACAAATTTGAAAGGACTCAGGAAAACTTTTAATTTTGGATGCAAAATGATTGATAATATGTCAGTATGAAAACCACAGGGCAACTACTATATTAGTTATAAATGCTAATGTATGAATATTGTGTTACTACTAAAGGACACAGTGCATACTAAAGATATATATGAGTGTCAGCAGCCACAATAAGGGAATAATTAGTGTTTTCAGTCACAATGAGTGTATTATGTGAGTGTCAGGTTCCATAGTAAGGATATTATATGAGAGTTAGAGGCCAAGTGAGGATATTGTGTTGGTGACAGAGGCCAAGTGTGAACATTCTGTGAGTGTCAGAGACCAGAGTGAGGAGCATTATGTGAGATTTTTGGGTCAGAGTTACAATATTATGTGAGTGTAAGAGGTCAAATGGCATAGGTTTTGAATTTTGTTTTTCTGAATATTCAAATGTGGAAAACATGATACTCATGTTGATCTCAATCACACAAAATTGGATGTTGGATATGCATACTCATGACCTGGAAGGCATGCCCAACTAAGCAGTTTGCAAATGAATAACTTTGTTCTTTTCTTGCATTTTTAATTTTTCTGTAATTTACATATTAACTTTTTTAAAAATAAATGCTATTTTTAAAAAAAGATGTCAAGTGAGGATTATATGTGAAAGTTTATTTGTAGAAGGCATTTCAAACATATTGCACAAGGAGGTGAATTCTGAGGTATTTATCCCTTGGACAGCAATGTGCAGCATCTTATGTCCAGACAGTTGTAGGTACTGATTTTAGACAATGGAAATCAGAATCCTTACTCTAAATTATCACCTTGAGGATTAGAGAGGAATAGGTGTGTATTTCTGATCTTGTTTGAGAGAACATTAGCTGTTTTGTG
Source organism: Sciurus vulgaris (assembly GCF_902686455.1). NCBI lineage: Eukaryota > Metazoa > Chordata > Mammalia > Rodentia > Sciuridae > Sciurus > Sciurus vulgaris. The sequence goes on along the minus strand of NC_136467.1, from coordinate 162,655,953 downwards.
CTTTTGAAAACTTCTTTTGATATTGGGCATTGAACCCAGGGCACTTTAACACTGAGAACTAAATCCCTTGATCATTATTTTTATTTTTGTTATTATTATTACTATTATTATTATTGTTATTTGTTGTAGTAAGAGTAGTGGTAGTATTGATACAGGGTCTCACTAAATTGCTTATGGAACTGCTAAATTTCAGAGATTGGCCTCAATATTGTGAGCCCACTGCCTCAACCTCCCAGGTCACTGAGATTACAGGCATGGGCACTACCCTGACAAGCTGAGGACTATCTTTTTAGACTTTGAGAAGCCTTCCTTGATAGATGAACCAAGAGACTCCAAATCCCTGGTTGTTAAATGTTAACATAACATACTGTGGTTGGAACCTGGCACTGAAGTAATATGCAAATACTAGTTCTTGGATCACCTGAGCCTGTGGATTTGAGCCTGAAAGCACAGTAAATTCAGTTCTGTCCATCTGTTTCACAGCATTAAGTACTTCTCAATACACAGTTGAGACTCTTACCTATAAATAGATGTAAAACAGATGAAATACAGAGGAATTAAGGTCCATGCTTAATTACTGATTCATTTATTCATTCAAACACATTTACTAAGCACTAGGTGTGAGTGTAGTTGCTATGACTTGTTCAACATTCCTGTGTGCTGGATACTTCTACAAGGTTTAGATGGATCATTCAATTTACACTTCCCAGAAAACATGTAATGTAGGTATGGTTTATTCTCCCCATTATACAGATGTCACAGTTGAAGCTCAGAGAGGTTAGGTAGCTTTCCTGTGGTTTCCTACCTGGTAAATTTGGTTCTGATATTGGAACCCTGGCACAGCTCATGCTGAACTGTTAATTCTCAACAGTTGGGCAAATTGGTCCTGGCATATTTTCAAACATGCCTTGCCTGAAACAAAGGAGGAGTTTAATCAAAACATGTATTTACCCTAGTAACCTCATAGGTCACAGAATATGCAGGAAATGATAGAGTCAAATGATTTGGTATAAACTTATTTATCTTTCATCATTTCATGTTTCAAAGAGATTTAGATGTTTGTTTCTGTTCCACTGAGCAGAGCAGACCTTTTATTTCAGGTTTAAGACCAAATGCTCTTGATAATTAATGAAAATGCTGAGACAAATTCTAGGGGAAAATAACATGTTGGTGGCCAGAATGATGCAGTCTGAAATGCTGGAACCTTTGCTGTGGTTCTTCCACAAAGCACTGTATTGACACCACAATCCACAGAGATACTCCAAACAACCAGAGCTGCAAACCCCCTCTAAAATGGGGAGTTTGCATCTGCTGAGAAGAAAAGCCCTGCACATTTAACAGCCAGGGAAGCCTGTTTCTTGTCTTCTTTCTGACTTGTGGGCCAGGACTCCTGCTGTCTGCATGAAAGCAAATGCCAGCATGGCACTCTTCTGAGAGACTCAGGAGTGTTGGTTCTATGTATAACCTGACAAGAATCATCACATATAGCCTTCACCATTGCCAGGGTGCTGAATTCTCACCAATCCCACGTCCAGAGTGAAATCTGGAAAACTAGTTCAGAGCTTTTTAAGAAGCTGTGACAGAGTATTTTAACAGCAGATTCTTAGCTATTACAGGGCTGGTCAATAATGGAAGGTGTGAAGAAATAATTTTAAAATGTGTACCTGGGCTTTGTGTGTTTATAACCTAAGTAGAGTGTCCACTGCAGAAAAACAATTCCAAAGAGAATGAAAGAAAGAAAGAAAGAAAGAAAGCCCCTTTCTGGGATCCCATTTTGTCACTACACTAAACTTTCTTTAATTTAGAAGGGAGAGTAAGTTGAAGATCTTTGACAGAAGTTGCTACAAATGAGTTTTCCACCAGAATATCAATACCTCTTTTTATAAGTTGATAAGTATTAGCATTGAAGAGAATTGAACTGTTTAAATTTTTCAGAAATACATTGTGCAGTTTTCCTAAGATGGTGGGGTTTGCTTTCTTGTCCACAGGAAGGAAAATAACCACTGTACTGTTCTGTTGATCACACTAGAGTCAGGTGAACCTCTATCAAGAACTATTTTTCTTATTTCCTAGGCACCAAATGGATTGCTTCTGACCACTAGTCCACTGCTTCTCCAGCTTACATTTTGGGAGCAGCCTTAGTCCTGTAGCTTCACTGAGTCCTGTATACTGAAAGGGTCAAATATTCTGTTCCAGGTAAGTGTTTGTAAATGAACTTGTAAACATAGAACTTCTAAGAAAGGCCCTTTCTCTCAATTCTACAGAGACTTAAGATGGTAGCTTCTGCCTCAGATTTGGTAAATATATTGAGTTTACAAAGGGTGTTCTTAGAGACAAGGCTGCACATCCTTTTAGAGGAGATATTTTATTGAGGCAGAAATGGTGTATGTATATCAACTGTCCATAAGTGAAACAAGTAGTTCTTGAAATAATTTGTATATATTAATTTGATTATGAAAACCAAAAAAAAAAAAATTAGGGAAGTATAAAACTTAAGAAAAAAACATGATAATCAAGTTACTCAATGTTCTTATTTACTTGAAATAAATTCAAAAGTAAAAATAGCAACAGATTTACCATACTGGGATACAAAAGTTACCTGCATACTTCTAAATTATAATCAAGTTTTTCTTGTTCTGTGATAAAAGAAAAAGAGCATCCATGTTATTGGGTTAAAAAACAAACAATGAAGACTTAGTTGCTTTATGTTGCAGAATCCTCTGAATTAGGAGAGCACTATTATTCACTTACATGCTAGAATCTTGCAGTAGTATCACTTTCTATCATGTGGATATTGGTAATTTTTCTTTCATGCAAAAAGACTGTTTCTCACCCACCCACGTTGTTATTGTTTAGATATGAGAGTTTAGGGAGGACAAATCCTAGGGACAGGAATGAAGCAGGGGTAGACATAGTGCAAACTCACTCTGCCTGATTCTAGCCTTGTCTCATCCACCCTTCATCCTGTATCCCCAATGTGGTTCATTTCAAGCTAGTTGTAGTTCTTTGGCTCCCATGCCAATTAGCACTTAGCATTTTGTCTGTTGATCTGGCAAACTTCAGTAGACTGTGGGCCCTAAAGACTGCAACTGCATCCTGTTCCCCATGGTGTCTCCCAGCATCTAGCTTGTTGGCTGGAGTACAAATGATACCAGCAATTATCAGTGACTCTCTAAATGATAAGATGCAAATAATTCATAGAGATGTCAAAAAATGTAAGTGTTAAAAAAAGATCAAGTCTGTTTACCTTTTGAATTGATCATTTTGCTTGTCAAAATTATATATGCCAAGTACCATCTCTTTGCCAGAAGCCTGATGTACATGATGAGATTTAGGGTCTCATTGGAAGAATGGTAAGCTAAAGTGATTCTTAATTGTTATCTTACTTCTCTGGCTCTACTGGAGTTAGGGTGTCATGAAGTGACTATGTCCTGGGAGTAATTGGGTTTCTATTTTTCTCCTGGCTCTAATTCCTTTCATGTGAAATTAAGCTTTAGTCACACACAGGAACACATTGATTTTTAACCATTTTAACATACGCAGGGAAGCAAAACTAGTAATTGTAAGTAAAATCAGCAATGAGCAAATCTAGTACTTTAAATAAGCTTTAGCCTGGGCATCCTAATCTTTGGTGAGGAGATAAAAGGCCTCATTGTATGAAAGGCTCAAGGTTTGAACAGCAGAACTTTGGGAATGAGTAGAGCAGATAGGACTTATGTGGCTACAATGATCTTCTGAAGGCAGGACCTAGAGTTTTTGTGGATTTCAGCAGGCATTTGCAAACAATGAATGGCCTCTCTTTTCCCTCCTTATTGGGAATTCTGCCACATGATTGAAATGTCTTGGGTGACATCCTGGGAAAGCCTTCGGGAATGACTGGAACTATACTAATTTTCTCATCTATTATTACCAGAAATAAGTATTGTTCAGGTTCACAGCTTTTCCATACATTATCTGCATCTCTGGGAGTTGGGATGTTTATACCCAGGAGTTCTGAAAATTAACATTCAGTCACCTGGATGGTGTGTTAAATATTTCTGAGATCTTAGGTCTTAGATGGGATCTGAAATAAATATTTTATTCAAGTGCCTAATAATACTCTTGGTCCAGGGGTGGTATTTTGAGAATGACTGAAAGCCAGTGGATCCTAGTTTACATTTAAAAATCTGAGGAACAAATTGCATTGTGTGTGGTGAGGGAAGGTGCTGGTGGTTGCCCCAGGGCACTCCACCACTGAGTTGCATACTCAGCCCTTTATATTTTGAGAAAGGGTCTTGTTAAGTTGCTGAGATTGGCCTCGAACTTGTGACCTCTTGTCCCAAACCTGAGTTACTAGGATTATAATCCAGTTCCACTTTACCTGGCTTTATTACTGCATTTAAAAACTACTTGCTTGAGAGTTCCCATTTTAATTTCACCAAATAGGCCTGTTTTTTCTCTTGGTGCCTTTCAAAAGGCAGCTCCCCCCCCAAAAAAAAATAATAACACAACCCAGTCTGGATGTTTGACTTGTTATATGGTCTTGGACCCTCTTTTTCTAATTGGATCCTAAAATTAAGGGAAAACAACTATGCACTTTTCAAAATATTATTACCCTTCCAATGAAAAGGGTAGTTGAACTAGCAATTTTTAAAATGACAAACATGGAAACAAGGTAAGAGAAAGAATTTTCTGAAAGTAGACATTGCAATTGATGAAATTTTAGCATTCAGATTATGATTATGCCTCTTCCAAATTTATAAAAATAATCTATCAAAATAACAAACCTCTTTCACATATGCTATTAATGTACTGGCAAAGAAAAAAAAAAAAAAGGCTTGGCCTGCAACAAACTTTAAGTAATGCTGGCAGGTTTCCTGCTGCGATCTTTACAAAGGTAGGCTGTAATCCTGAGGGTGGCAGCTGACAGACCTTAGGAGATTCTGCCCATGACTATTCAAGTACATTCATTGTCCATTCATGTACAATTATTATAGCAGGCTATAGCATATATTAATGAAATTCAAAATATAAGAAAAGGCATTAGCTGTTCTGGAAGAAGTATGCTTTCAAACTGAGATATATTTTAGTAAAGAGATAGATGCCAGAAACACTGTGCTAAGTGTTGAATGTCAAGGACCCAGAATTACAAATAAAGTGAAATATCTTCTTCAATTGAATAATTTGGCTTTTTGAGTTTACATGTCTATATCATTCCAACATTTTAAACAGATTTTTATTAAATGTGAAATGCACCAAGTAGGTACAGATACATGTTGAAATCTGGTTGAGCTAGTCAAATTTGCATTTGAGATTGTGTGCTGAAATTTTTAGTTTGACAAATCTGAGTCAGTAATATTTGGAATGTTCTGCATCAGAGACTGTAAGAGATATACAACATGTGAATAACAGGAGAGTAAACAAAGTAAGCAGCAACTGAGGGACAGAGTGGTTCTTTGCATCCAGGGACTGGACAGATTCTGAGGAAGAAGTGCCACCTAAGCTGAGCTGGGAGAAGAGACAGAATTTTGATAGAGAGCAAAGTATATTTTAGGACTTAATATACCTACATGGTTAGGATATAGAAAGTATATTCAAGAAGAGACCCGGTGATAGATTAAGTCTGAAAAAGAGGCATGGGGCATGAATAGTTCCACCTTATTCTGCTTCAGACATGATATCCATGTGAAGGAAGAACTCAATAGAAAGTGGAAGAAACAGGAAGATAGACAATTATTACACTACTTCAAATACTGGAGGGACAGTGGACATAGGAATCAAGTTGGAAGACATTTCAGAGTCAAGATTGAGAACATGAGTTTGGTTTGAGGAGTAAATAGGTAGTAAAATTGAGGAAGATGCAAACTGAGTAAGTGACTATGAGACTGGCAATGTTTTAGGGACAATAGCTAATATACATTAAGGTATTCCTGTATGCCAGACAGTCTGAGCCACTCATCATGGCTTCTCATTTAATGCTACCAGTAGTTCTGTTGTAAAGATGAAGAAACAAAGGCATAGAGATATTGCACGGTTTACACAAAATCACACACTAATAAGTGGCAGAACCTGATTCAAATATAGTTTTTATTCTTAACCACTACTCTTTCTGACTTAGAGCACCAGGGAAGAGCAGCTTTCTTGGAAATGAAGCATTGGCTGGGGACCAGTACAATAGAAATGGTGGTCAAGTCAAGGTATGGCTATGGAGAAAAGTAGGCTGAGGACAGAAGTCTGGCCTATGCTGCATTGTAAAAATTACTCTAGTCTCCCTCCCCTGTCTCCCATATCCCACTCCCCCACACAACACACTGCCTTCAGTCAGGAACTGATGTGCCTTTCTGTCAAACATATTTTCCTCTTGATTTATAAAAGCTGTCCCAGGTTATCTCAGGTCAGTCATCTCAAACATCCTTCTGATGCTAAAGGGTTGGTCTGTCCATTCCTTCTGTATAGATTAGATGCTGAAGAACAGAAAATGGAAAAAAAATAAAAATCCATTGACAAATGGGCTTCAACCTGTAGCACTGGGCTCTAGCTTTGCTTGTAGCTACTGCCAGACATGTGTCCCAACATTAGCTGCTCTCTGGAGCACCTGTAGGATCTCTTATATTCATTATGATTTGTACTTTTATCACTATCATTTCTATTAAATACTCATTCTGTGAAGGAAAAACTGGGGGCTATAGTAAAGAGTCAATAAAAAGGACTGAGAAGAATGCCAATAAAGATAGGCTAATAGTCACAAACCCAAATAAATACAATTTTCTCATACTAAACAAAGTGCCAAAAATATGCAATGGAGAAAAGATAGCCTCTTCAACAAATGGTGCTGGGAAAACTGGAAATCCATACACAGTAGAAAAAAATTAATCCCCTAACTCTCACCCTGTACAAAACTTAACTCAAAATGGATCAAGAACCTTGAAATCCAACAAGAGACCCTGCATCTCATAAAAGAAAAAGCAGGACCAAATCTTCAACATGTCAGCATAGGATCAGACTTTCTTAAAAGGACTCACATAGCTTAAGAAATAAAAGCAAGAATCAATAACTGGGATAGATTGAAATTAAAAAGCTTTCTCTCAGCAAAGGAAACTATCAGCAATGCTAAGAGAGAGCCTATAGAGTGGAAGAAAATCTTTGCCACTCATACTTCAGATAGAGCACTAATTTCCAGAATATATTTTTGTGTAGAAAACACAAAAAACTCTACACCCAGAATACAAATAACCCAATCATCAAATGGGCTAAGAAAATGAACAAACACTTCACAAAAGAAGATCTAAAAGCAATCAACAAATATATGAAAAAATATTCAACATCTCTAGTAATAAGAGAAATGCAAATCAATACTACCCTAAGATTCCATCTCACCCCAATTAGAATGGCAATTATCAAGAATACAAGCAACAATAGGTGTTGGTGAGGATGTGGGGAAAAAGGTACACTCATACATTACTTGTGGGTTTGCAGATTAGTGCAGTCGCTCTGGAAAGCAGTGTGGAGATTCCTTAGAAAACTTGGAATGGACCTACCATTTGACCCAGCTATCCCACTTCTTGGCCTATACCGAAAGGACTTAAAATCAGCATACTACAGAGATACAGCCATATCAATGCTCATAGCCGCTCAATTCACAATAGCCAGATTGTGGAACCAATCTAGATGTCCTTCAATTGATGAATGGATAAAGAAACTGTGGTATATATATACAATGGAATATTACTCAGCTATAAAGAATAATAAAATCATGGCATTTGCAGGCAAATGGATGAAATTGGAGAATATCATGCTAAGTGAGATAAGCCAATCTAAAAAATCCAAAAGACAAATGATCTCACTGATAAGCAGATGATGACACATAATGAGGAGTGGGAGGGGTGCAAAAATGGAGGAAGGAGGGACTGTATAGTGAAAAAAGTGGTGTGGGAGGAGTAGGGAGAAGGAAAAAAATAACAGAATGAATAAAAAACTATTACCCTATGTAAATGAATGATTACACAAATGGTATGCCTCTACTTCATGTACAGGGAAACAAGTTGTATCACATTTGTTTACAATAAAAATAAATTTTAAAAAATATAGGCTAATCGAGAACTGTGACAAATAAGTGCTCATAAATAAGAAGTTAGGGGCAAAAATTAGTGAAGTCTTTTATAACATCAGACAAGACTAATAAAACCAAAAGGGATTCTTTTGAAAGTATCAACAAGATAAACAAAGACCCAAACAGGAAATTAAAAATCCACTAACAATGAAAATTCAAGACCTGCTCTCCAGTGTTTACACCACATCAATGAGTATCGTGGTTAGGAGCACAAATAAAAGAGTATAATGTATATCTGAAAAATTTGAAAACACAGTTGAAGTGGATAACATTTTAGAAAAAATATTAAAATTTTAAAGTTCCAGGAAAGACACAGAACCTTGAATACACCAATAACCATTGAATATATTGAAACAGTATTTAAGACACAATTTAGCCACTGCAAATGTAAGAACTTGGGTAATTTAGTACATATAAATTCCAATCAGAGATTAATATTAGGTGTTGCTTCTTATTAGCTGTGACCTTTATGTAATCATAACTTTGACTGCTCATTTGTAAAATGGAGATAATTAAACTTACTATATAGCCCCTAGATATCAAATGAAATGACAGCCCTTGATAAGCAAGAAAGCACAGATGCTAATAAGTTACTGAAATAGTTTGAAAACTGCAAAAATATATTTACTTGTTCTACAAATATTTTTGTACTGCTAACAGGTGCCAGGCTCTGCAGTTTGATATTTAGTGCTGAAGTTTAATATTTAAACTTACTGTGGCCTAAATAGGAATTATGCTACAAGATAATATAGAGAATCATTTTGACACATATCATCATAGGCAATAATGTATCTAGGTGCAGACTGTCAGGTATTAATAGGAGGCCTTTACTTCAGCCTGTTCAGTTGGGAGCACAATTGATGGATTTGCTTCAGACCTGGCACTTTTCACTAAAACATACACCTTTTTATCCTACTATTTATCATCTTAGTTTGTAGCAATATAGAAATTCACTTCACACTATTTTTTTTCTTATGAGTCATCTTTCTATTAAATTTGATATTATCACCAAAATTTTTTTCAGAGTTTGGGGTTAGAGCTCAGTTATAGAGGGTTTGTCTAGCATGTGTGGGCACTGGATTTGATTCTCAGCACCACAAATGAACAAATAAAGATCCATTAACAACTAAAACAAAAATAAAACAAACTATTCATGCACAATTAACCTAAATGCATTCTGCTGTCATGTATAACTAAATAGAATCACTAAAAATATTTAAACATACATTTTTAACTCTAAAAGAGATACTTCTTCTAAATCCTTCAAGATAAACAATCCTAATTTTTAGTTTGTAGTGCTCTGGAAAACTGATGACAAATTATAAGATAGTATTAGAAATTACTGATTTATAAAGAGTCTGATTTAAACATTTTTTCTCAATATTTGAAGCAAATCAACATTCCTAGATAGCCTAGAACCTTTTAAAAACAGTATTTGAATATGCTTCAGAAACATCAAAATTATATACTTTTTTCTAGTAACCAGTCATATAGAACAATTAAAAACATTTTATGGGCTTTATTCTTCGTTGCTGTAGGTAATCTTGCAAATGTCATTTGCAAAGTAATCTATAAAATGGACTGGCAATGATCCATCACAAGGATGCCAATCCATTTTATAGAGAACCAAATTACTGTGGTCAGTTTGGGAATGTAAGAAACCCCATTTTTCCCAGGGGATTTGTAATAAATATTTTAATTTGTTTGTCCCCTGCAGTTCCTCACTCTGCTTAACATCCACATGCCAGTGTCAATCCCCTGTCTGGATGGAGCTGCTTCTCTAGTACTGCTTTCTTTGAGATCTGAGAAATCCTGATGATGTCTGACTGCAATTAAGAGCTCGTTAACTGACCAAATTTGTCCCCCTGGGCTAGTTTACCTCTGTCATCAGAAGAACATTGTGAAATCCTCTGTCCATTTGGTTTGCACTTTTCATAACATGGATAGTCTACATTTATGCTCGCTCTTAAGAAACTTTATTTATTCAAGTATATATGAAAATTCATGTTGCATTAAGTGAATTTTAATGTTTTTGTTTTTATATGCTCTTAGCTTTTAAGTGCTGAATACTGTTGACAGTGAAGAAACTTTCTTAATATTTTTATTGTATCTAATAAGTATGTGAACATTTTTTCTCTTTAATTTTGCATATGCTGAACTATGTAGGTACACACACTATAACCAGTTGTGCCTTCCTTTGCATTCAGTTTTATGTAAATAATTTATATATTTTTATTATTAAGAGAAAATGTTTGAAAGACAAAAATTAGTATCAAAAATCTCTCTAGTAAAATTTTATTATTTTTCACAAGTAGTTAAAATATGAAAACATATTCATATCGCTTTTTTCTTTTAGCTTTCAATTGTATAAGAATTGCCTTAGAATCTCTTGTCAATTGAAATTAAGTAAATGTGATATCCAAGTTACATTTTTATAAGAGTAAACTAAGCCATACTTAGACAATAAACATTCATAAAAGAAAACATTCTAAGAAGCATTTTTTAAAAATTTGAAGCCACTTAGATGTTCATCTTTTTTCCTCCCTAACAGTAATCTGAAATGGAAAGTCACCAGTCCATAGCATTCAGACTACTATACTTTCTAGGTGAGCGTGCTGTTATTTCAAAAGATTAGCCCTAATTTTTCCTACAGAAAAGTCACACCAACTTGATATATTTACTGTATCAATAGAAGTTGGATTTCTCTAAATACCTGCAACCATAATTAACATTTAAAAATTAATATTTTTGAAAGTTCACTGGTGATGAACTCAAACAGCAAAGAAACAATTTTGTAGCACTTTTGTGAGGATAATCACAATTTTTGATGGATAAAAAAATGTACTGTAATACAAATATAGAATGAGGTAATGAAGGCATTGCTTGTGGAAACTGAGATATAAGATACTGCTTTATATTTTACTAAATTGATGGTAACAATGGAAGAAAACCTGGCAAAAATTCTTCAAGAATCACATCACTGTGGAACTACTTGCAGATATGATAAAGAAATTAATTTGTGTAGTATAGTTTAGAACAGTGATTAAAAAATATTTTGTGTTCTGTAAAAAAAAAAAAAAATCAGTAGGCACCATTCTCATGGCACCAAACTTATACTTGAGGCAGAAATTTTCTAAAGTAGATAAATAAACTAGAAAGTGCCCATTTACGATTAGGTTAACTGTTATCCTTAACTACAAAGTAGCAGAAACCAACTTGAAATGTAACTAAATAGCTGATCCTAACCAGGCATTAAATGGCAGGGATTATGAAAAGACTAAAAAGTGAATTTTATGAAAAAATATTTCTTGAATTTTCAAATACTGAAATTAGGATCAGTTAGAAATTCAGATTTTCAATTTGAATCAAGCTTCTCTCTGTTGTGTGGAGATGCAGGCTTTCATGAAAAAAAAAAATCAACAACTCCATTAAGCTGTAACTGTAAAGTAATGGGACTGGCTCCAAAATTCACAAATAGACATGACTGGTACTCCATCAAGTGTTAATTCTTTACTAAAATAAAAGAAGCTGGTTCAGGGAACTGACAATTCCTGAAAGTCAAATGTGTGAACTAGAAGAACTGAAAGGGGTCTTTGAGAATGCTTCCCTCCACCTGTTTCTTGATCAGCACAGGTTTGCAGAAGAAGCTGAGAGTTGCCTGGGGCCACTGAACTCATTGAAGATAGAACAGTGATGGGCATTCCAATTTCATTTCCCCAAGTCCTAGCTGTAATTAACTACTGGTTTCAAACTGTTAGGTAAAGAAACAACAATAAAAATTATAGTATAAGTGCTGGGGTTATAGCTTAGTTGTAGAGCATTTGCCTACCATGTGTGAGGCACTGGGGTCAAATCTCAGCACCACATATAAATATATAAAACAGAGGTTAATTGACAACTAATATTTTTAACTGTAGGATTAAAGAGCACATACAAAATTCAAGATTCTTATAGAGAAACTAATATAAGACAACAGCAAGAATGTCAACTAAAATTTTTTTCGGGTATATATTTTTTTCCTTTTTTATTTTGATTCATTTTACACAATTGGAATACAATTATCATTTCTCTAGTTGTACATGAAGTATAGTCATACCATTTGCGTATTCATACATGTACATAGGGTAATAATGTTTGTCTCATTCTATTATCTTTTCTTCCCCTGCTCCCTCCCCATCCCTCATTTCAGTCTAAACAATTCATCCTTCTTCTATTCTTCCCTTACCTCCCCAGGCCTCCATAATGTATCATCGACCACTTATCAGAGAAATTATTTGGCCTTTGGCTTTTTGGAATTGGTTTATTTCACTTAACATGATATTCTCCATCTCCATCCATTTACCTGAAAATGTCATAATTTTATTCTTCTTTATGGCTGAATAATATTCCATTGCATATATGTCCACAGTTTGTTTATCCATTTATTTATAGAAGGGTGTTTAGTTTGGTTCCACAATATATCTACTGTGAATTAGGCTGCTATAAACATTGATGTGGGTGCCTCACTATGCTGATTTTAAGTCCTATGGGTATAGGTCAAGGAGTGGAAGAGCTGGTTCAAATGTTGGTTACAGTCTAAGTTTTCTAAGGAATCTCCATACTGGTTTCCAGAGTGGCTGCACCAATTTGTAAAACCACCAGCAAAGTATGAGTGTACCTTTTCCCTGCATCCTCACCAACATCTGTTGTGGGTTTTATTCTTCATAATTGTCATTCTAATTGGGGTGAGATGGAATCTTAGGGTAGTTTTGATTTCCATTTCTCTTATTACTAGAGTTGTTGAACAGGTTTTCATATATCTGTTGATTACATTTAGATCATCTTCTGCAAAGTGTCTCTTAATTTCCTTAGCCCATTTATTAATTGGGTCACTTGTATTCTTGGTGTAAAGTTGTTTGTGTTCTTTATAGATTCTGGAGATTAGTGCTCAGTCAGAAGTGTGTGTGCAAAGATTTTCTTCCACTTTGTAGGCTCTCTCTTCACATTGTCAATTGTTTTCTTTCCTGAGAAAAAAACTTTTAGTTTGAATCTATTCCAATTATTGATTCCTGCTTTTTTCTCTTGTGCTTTGGGAGTCATGTTAAGGAAGTCTGGTCCTAAGACAATATGATGAAGATTTGGACCTACATTTTCTTCTATTAGGTGTAGTGTCTCTGGTCCAATTCCTAGGTCCATGATCCATTTTGAATTGCTTTTTGTGCAGAGTGAGAGATAGGGATTTAGTTACATTTTGCTGCATATGAATTTCTAGTTTTCCAGCACCATTTGTTGAAGAAGCTATCTTTTCTCCATTGTATGCTGTTGGCAAATTTGTCTAGTATGAGATAACTGTATTTATGTGGGTTTGTTTCTGTGTCCTCTATTCTGTACCATTGGTCTACCTGCCTACTTTCGTTGCTACACCATTACCATGCCATTTTTGTTACTATTGCTCTGTAGTATAGTTGAAGGGTTGGTGATACTCCCTGCTTCACTATTCCTGCTAAGGATTGCTGTAGCTATTCTGGGTATCTTATTCCTCCAAATAAATTTTATAATTGCTTTCTGTATTTCTGTTAGGAATATCATTGGGATTTTAATTAGTATTGCATTAATATGTAGAGCACATTTGGTAGTATGACCATTTTGACAATATTAACTTGGCCTCTCCAAGAACATGAGATATCTTTTCATCTCCTAAGGTTTTCATTAATTTCTTTCTTTGGTGTTCTGTAATTCTCATTGTAGAGGTTTTTACCTCTTTTGTTAGATAGATTCCCAAGCAATTTATTATTTTTTTGCAGCTGTTGTAAATGGGGTAGTTTTTCTATTTCTTATTTATTTGTTAATTTTTTATTGTAAACAAATGGAATACATGTTGTTTCTGTTTGTACATGAAGTAACAGCATACCATTTGCATATTCATACATTTACATAGAGTAATGATGTTTGACTCATTCTGTTATTTTTCCCCTTCCCCCCACCCCTCCCACCTCTCTTTTCCCTCTATACAGTCCCTCCTTCCTCCATTCTTGCCCCCCTCCACCCCCACATTGTGTGTCATCATCTGCTTATCAATGAGATCATTCGTCTTTTGGATATTTTAGATTTGCTTATCTCACTTAGCATGATATTCTCCAACTTCATCCATTTCCTTGCAAATGCCATGATTTTATTATTCTTTATGGCTGAGTAATATTCCATTGTATATATATATATATTCCATTGTGTGTATATATATATATATATATATATATATATATATATATATCACAGATTCTTTATCCATTCATCAATTGAAGGGCATCTAGGTTTGTTCGATAGTCTGGCTCTTGTGAATTGACCAGCTAAGAACATTGATGTGGCTGTATCTCTGTAGTATGCTGACTTTAAGTCCTTTGGGTATAGGTCAAGGAGTGGGATAGCTGGGTCAAATGGTACGTCCATTCCAAATTTTCTGTGGAATCTCCACACTGCTTTCCAGAGTGGCTGCACTAATTTGCAGCTCCACCAGCAATCTATGAGTGTACCTTTTTCCCCACATCCTCACCAACACCTATTGTTGATTGTATACTTGATAATCGCCATTGTAATTGGGGTGAGATGGAATCTTAGTGTAGTTTTGATTTGCATTTCTCTTATTACTAAAGATGATGAACATTTTTTCATGTGTTTGTTGATTGCTTGTAGATCTTCGGTGAAGTGTCTGTTCATTTCCTTAGCCCATTTGTTAATTGGGTTATTTGTATTCTTGTTGTAGAGTTATTTGAGTTCTTTATATATTCCGGAAATTAGTGTTCTATCTGAAGTATGAGTGGCAAAGATATTCTCCCACTCTGTAGGTTCTCTCTTCACATTACTGATAGTTTCCTTTGCTGAGAGAAAGCTTTTTAGTTTGAATGTATCCCAGTGGTTGATTCTAGCTTTTATTTCTTGTGCTATGGGAGTCCTGTTAAGGAAGTCTGATCCTAAGCCAACAAGTTGAAGGTTTGGACCTACATTTTTCTTCTGTAAGATGCAGGGTCTCTTGTCTGATTCCGAGGTCCTTGATCCATTTTGAGTTGAGTTTTGTACAGGGTGAGAGATAGGGATTTAGTTTCATTCTGTTGCATATGGATTTTAAGTTTTCCCAGCACCATTTGTTGAAGAGGCTATCTTTTCTCCATTGCATATTTTTGGTACCTTTGTCTAGTATGAGAAAATTGAATTTATTTGGGTTTTTGTCCGTGTCCTCTATTCTGTACTGTTGATCTACCTGTCTACTTTGGTGCCAATATCATGCTGTTTTTGTTACTATTGCTTTGTAGTATAGTTGAATTTCTGATATTGTGATACCCCTGTTTCATTTTTCCTGCTAATGATTGCTTTAGCTATTCTGGGTTTCTTATTATTCCAGATGAATTTCATGACTGCTTTCTCTATTTCTGCATGATAAGTCATTGGGATTTTAATTGGAATTGCATTGAATCTGTATAGCACTTTTGGTAGTATGGCCATTTTGACAGTATTAATTCTGCCTATCCAAGAACATGGGAGATCTTTCCATCTTCTAAAGTCTTCCTTAATTTCTTTCTTCAATGTTTTGTAGTTTTCATCGTAGAGATCTTTTATCTCTTTGGTTAGATGAATGCCCAAGTATTTTATTTTTTGAGGCTATTGCAAATGGAGTTGTTTTCCTCATTTCCCTATCAGCTGTTTCCTCGCTTGCATATAAAAATGTTTTAGGTTCATGCGTGTTCACTTTATAGCCTGCTATTTTGCTGAATTCATTGATGAGGTCTAGCAGTCATCTGGAGGAGGTTTTTGGATCCTAAATATAGAATCATGTCATCCTCTAAATATAGAATCATAACAGCTTAAGTTCCTCTTTTCCTATTCGTACCCCTTTAATTTCTTTTGTCTGCCTAATTGCTCTGGCTAGGGTT